>NC_083763.1:78668454-78675954 GCF_963514075.1 Conger conger | reverse complement strand
GACTAAGAGTAATATGGGGGGAGGAAGACAGAGAGAGACAGAGAGAGGTCTTGCTCGTACATCAGTGGCTGTAAGCGCAGTATTAAAGATAAAGAGGGAAACTGAGCTCACAGCCTGACAAGCAGCCAGGGAAACCCAGAGGTGCCTCCGCTGTCCCACAATGCAATGCCCCAGGAGCCAGGGCCCAGTGGACCCCTAATGCAGGCAGTGAAGAAGAGTGCTGTCACTGTGATCTATTCAGAGAGAGCACTGATGGATACAGCCAGGCGCGCACACACAGCGCACACACACACACTCACACACACACACACACACACACACACACACACACACATGTACAGCGCACAGCGCACACACACACACACACACACGTACAGCGCACAGCGCGCACACACACACACACACACACACACACACACACACACAGCGCACACACACACACACACACACACACACACACAGCGTGCACACACACACACACACACACACACGCACACACGCACACGCACACACACACTCACACACACACAAACACGCACACTCACACACACACACAGTGCACACACACACACACACACACACACACACGTACAGCGCACAGCGCACACACACACACACACACACACACAGCATGCACACACACACACACACACACACAGTGCACACACACACACACACACACGTACAGCGCACACACACACACACACACACACGCACACACACACACGTACAGCGCACACACACACACACACACACACACACACAGCGCACACACACACACACACACAGCGTGCACACACACACACACACACACACACACTCACACACACACACACGCACACACACACACACACAGCGCACACACACAGCACATACAGCAGAGCAGCACTATATCTATATACTGTAGCCTCGTGTCTATGTTCTCAATCCTGCACTGTAACCTCGTGGGTGCTTGTCTGGGACCTGGAAGATTGGTGGTTCAAGCCCTGGTGTAGCCACGATAAAATAAATAAACATAGCTAGGCCCTTAACCCCACATTGCTCCAGGGGAGGATAGGCACCTGCTTAGTCTATTCAACTGTAAATGGCTTTGGATGAAAAGTGTCTGATAAATAAGGAGTAACTGTGCAGTTGAGATTGTGTGTAACAGCAGGACTGTGTGATTGGGACAGAGCTGGGAGGTTAGAGTCCAGTTCCTCAGCCTGTAACAGGAAACCTTGTTCCTTATTCAGCACCTGTGCCCTCTCCCTCTCTCACTCTCTCTCTTTCTCTTTCACTCTCCCTCCTTCTCTCCCCTCTCTCTCTCTGTCTCTCTCTCTCTCTCTCTCTTTCACTATCCCTCCCTCTGTCAGTCCCTCTGACTGTGTTGAATCTGGAAGCTCTCTCTCAGTGGTAGTGTAGTGTGTGAGCTGCATTGTTCTGTTGTTTGGATCCAGAGCTGAAGCACACAGGTAAGAGAGTGTGTGGGAGTGTGTGAGTGTGTGAGTGTGTGAGTGTGTGAGTGTGTGTGTGTGTGTGTGTGTGTGAGTGAGTGTGTGAGTGAGTGAGTGAGTGAGTGAGTGAGTGAGTGTGTGAGTGTGTGAGTGTGTGAGTGTGTGAGTGTGTGTGTGTGTGTGTGTGTGAGTGTGTGTGTGAGTGAGTGAGTGAGTGAGTGAGTGAGTGAGTGAGTGAGTGAGTGAGTGTGTGTGTGAGTAAGTGTGTGTGTGTATGTGAGTGTGTGTGAGTGAGTGTGTGTGTGTGTGTGAGTGTGTGTGTGTGAGTGTGTATCAGCTGGGGTGCACTCCCTCAGAATGTGTTAACTCTTAACCAGGGTGCACTCATCCTCCGCTGGTCTTCAGCATGGAGCAGTGACAACTGCTGGAACAGGCTGTTTGGGTGTGTTGTGTTGTGGCTGCTGGTGGCTGGTGTGTTGTGTTGTGTTGTGTTGTGTTGTGGTGGGGCTTAGACGTGGTCAGGCTGTTGTTAGGATTAGGGTCAGGATTATGGTTAGGATCAGGATTAGGATCAGGGCTAGGGTTTGGGTTAGGATCTGGGTTAGGTACACAGAAATGTGTAAGTAAAGGAGACAGGTGATAGGGTAGAGAGCATAGGGCAAAGCCATTGTTTGTTTATGGGCAATGCTTAAATATGGTTAAATCTGTGCTGCCGTGTGTGCGTGTGTGTGTGTGTGTGTGTGTGTGTGTGTGTCTACTGAAGGATTCTATTGATTCAAAATAATTATTTTGAGAACTAGTGTTCCTGATAAAGTGGTTTCCTTGCTTCCATGAATGTTCTCATAGATCATTCATGGAATAACCATAACCTCTACAGAACTGTTAGTTAATGTTTAGAGTTACGTTGGCTTGTTTAGGGCATCGATTGTTAGTTCCTACTGTGCGTGCATCACTGGCTAGATAGAAATAAGTAATTGTAATTTAATTACATAACTGCTATTTCATGAATTCCTATAATTGTGATAGATATGTCAAGTCATTTAATGAATTGTTTTAAGTGTTATTCAACAGTTATAATTTGCTGTTGAATGACAGCTATTATTTGGTTGATATAGTTAGTGTTATTAACGCAAGTGTAATTTATCTTTTTCAGAGACAGACATATTTAACTTCTTGTTAAGACCTATAGGTCTGAGGCAGTGAGGTAGCATGTCCTCTCTGTAGGTTTCTGTTATCCACTAGATTTGCACCATTGACTTGTTAACAATCTCTCTCAACTTGAAGTAAAAAAACTCAATAAGACTGTGCTGTGTTGTGCTTACACTTTCATTCAGAAATATCCCAGTGGTGTACTGTCAACTATGTATCATGGTGGGAGACGTAATAACTGAATTCTCACACTGTGGTGTGCAGTCAGCCGGGTCACTGTGTGAGAGAGTATGTATGGGAGCGATGTAGTCTCTCTCTCTGGACATTATTAATGTGCATCTCTCTTTTGGGCTTTTAGCTGTAGTGAGATATACTGGCAGGGAGTAATCTCAGCCTAAAGTACAATACATGTCTTCATTTAGTGTCTTCACACCAATCGTCAATGTACAGATTTTAGTTGATCTTGTGAAATATTTCAAATGTTATGCTTGTAGTATTTTCTTGTATGCTGTGTAAAGAGGGTTGATAGCCGCTCTTTCCCTTGCTCTCTCTCTATCTTCCTCTGTCTCTCCCTCCCTCCCTCCTTCCCCGCTCTCTTGATTTGTGGTGGAATGCTGTAGTTTGTGGTCAGTCTCAGCCAGATACTGGGTTATGTGGGGTGACTGGGGGATGTGGGGTGTGGGGGTGTGGGGTGTGGGGGCTGTGTGTGTGCGTGTGAGAGAGTGTGTATGTTTACATTACATTACATTAAGAGCATTTGGCAGACGCTCTTATCCAGAGCGACGTACAGTTTATTAGACTAAGCAGGAGACAATCCTCCCGGATCAAACCCGGATTGAACCGTCGACCTTGCGGGTCCCAGTCACCTGAACCACTCCGCTACAGGTCGCCCCTGTGTGTGCGTGATAGTGCAGTCCATATCTCAGTGCTGGTGACAGGCTGATGTACTACAGGCCTCTCTCTCTGTCAGCACTTCCTGTTTCCCTCTGTCTCTCCAGTCAGGCCCTGCCCACACACGCGCTCCGCGTCTGGCACACGCTGCCTCTGGCCGGCTCCGATCCTTTTTCCACAGTCATTATCCCTAATAGCCACCATTACGGCTCTGATTATGTGTACTTTTACAGGCAGGTAATGGCCACTGTGGCCGCGTCGTTATACAGTCTTATTAGAGGCCATTTTGTTGGTTGTTTGGGGAGCTGATGTGACTCAGACAGGAGCCATATCCCTCTGTGCGACTAAGAGCAGGACTGAGACGTTGCCCTTCTCTAAAATGGCCCCTGGGGCTTCATCTGCCAGGACCTGCAATGGAGTGTGAATCACTCTCTCTGTTAGCACCGAAAACAGAGCTAAACACTGCTCCTGCTTCCAGGCACTCCACAGCTTCAGTAAACAGCACATTTTCAGGGAATAACTTCAGTATGAGCCTTGGGTATCGTCCCAGTCACCTCATCCCGTGATTAGTGCAGTGCGATAACTTCAGCTGGGCGTGTGGTGGGCTGCCCTGTGCTCTCTGAACTCTTTTCCCGCTGGTTATTCCGCCTGTCTGCGCTCTCGGCCTGAGTGGACTCAGTTCTGGGCTCAGGGAAGCTGCTTATCTCGTGCTCCACCCTTAAGGCCAGCATAGAGCTCAGTGACAGAGCTGCGCTCAGCTCCACTGCGGTTGTGGCCCTCTCCAGTCGCCCAGAGAATAAACCTCATGTCACTGTGGCCAGCGACATCCACTGCACAGTGACGCTCTGTTGCTGGACTATAAACTGGCCTGTAGACCAAACAGGCTTGTGTGACTGTGATGCACAGGAAAGCCATAATCTCCATGCTTTAGAGATGTAGCGCTTCTGCCCCAAAAGCACACCCTCTCGTTCTTCCCTATAAACAGCTGAGCAGCCGACTATCCAATTAAATTTGGTCCCCTAAAATGGGGGGGGGGGGGGGGACTCGGTATAAAAATGTATGGATGTGCTGGAGTACTGAGCCACTGTCCAAATACTTACGCACTGCACTGTATATGGGAACCCAGTGGTAATGAACAGGTCCAATGTGAGAACTGAGAGGACACACACTCACACACACACACACACACACTCCCCTCACTCACACACACACACACACACACACACACACACACATATACTCACACACACACACATACACATATACACACACACACTCACACACTCCCCTCACTCACACACACACACACACACACACACACACTCACACACTCCCCTCACTCACACACACACACACACACACACACACACACATATACTCACACACACACACATACACATATACACACACACACTCACACACTCACACACTCCCCTCACTCACACACACACACTCACACACACACTCACACACACACACACTCACACACTCACACACACACACACACTCACACACTCCCCTCACTCACACACACACACACACACACACACACACACACTCACACACACACACACACTCACACACTCACACACACACACACACACTCACACACTCCCCTCACTCACACACACACACACATATACTCACACACACACACATACACATATACTCACACATACTCACACACTCAAGCACACACACACACACACACACTCATACACTCCCCTCACTCACACACACACATACACATATACTCACACACACACACACACACACACACACACAGGCCTCCTGTGTGCTGCCAGCCCTGCTCCCATCCCCCACCACACACAGGAAATTACCCAACATGCACTGCATACTGGTTCTCTGCTGTAACATCTGGCAAACACATACACACATCCATGCATGACCAAAGTAAAATGATAAAACAGCATTCAACATGTGACACACAGGTCAACCTTTGTCTTGGCTGAACTTTAATCATGCCACTCCCACATACACTCACTCTAACACACATGCACATACATGCACACACTAAACAATACTGTTAGGGTGTATGGGGCAGGGTATAGGTTAGTGGGTAGGGTGTAGGCATTAGGTAGAGGAGTAGGGGTATGTGTTTGAAAGGGTTTAATGGGCAGAGTGAGTCAGCAGCAGAATGTGGGGTTCTTACAGGTATTTGGGGGGTAGATGTGAAACAGGGCAGCCCTGTGTGATTGGGTCCCAGGGAAGATTCCAGAAGGGCAGGGTCATGTGCAGACAGACAGACAGACAGACAGACAGACATGGCAGCTGCAGGTAGGTCTGTGTCATTTCCCATAACCCCACATTACCTCAGAGACCTGCAGCAGCATGCAGAGCCCAGGTATACTCACACACCTGTGCCAGGCCCACGCCCCCAACCCTGCCTCTCTCTTATGTCATCCTTTTAGGTGACTGTACATTCCTGCATAAACACACACACACACACACTCTCACACACACCATACACACACTCACACATTCACCATATACACACACACACACACACATACACCATACACACACACACACACTCACACATACACCATACACACACTCACACATTCACCATATACACACACACACACACACATACACCATATACACACACACACACTCACACATACACCATACACACACACACACACACACACACACACTCACACATACACCATACACACACTCACACATTCACCATATACACACACACACACACACACACACACATACACCATACACACACTCACACATTCACCATATACACACACACACACACACATACACCATATACACACACACACACTCACACATACACCATACACACACACACACACACACACACACACACTCACACATACACCATACACACACTCACACATTCACCATATACACACACACACACACACACACACACACATACACACACCATACACACACACACACACATTCACCATATACACACAAACACACACACTCACACATATTCACACAGTATCTAAGCTTGCTCATAAGTGTGTGCGTATGTGGCTATGGTTTAATAGAGATTCTGAATGTTCACCACAGACATTCCTTCAGATGAATTCCTTCCAAAACCACGTTGGCTGGATGTTTATTTGGCCTTTTATGGCAAACAAGTGTGTTTAACGATGCGGGAGAGAGCAGTGGTCCGTAAAGCTATTTCCATTAGTGGGTTTGACACAACCGGCTCCACCAGGTGCAGTGTCTGTGTGTCCTCACCTCTCTCACCTTTAGGGAATGAAAATAACCCTCTCCCTGCTAACAGGCTAACATTACATTACAGCTATTTATCTCCCTGCTAACAGGCTAACATTACATTACAGCTATTTATCTCCCTGCTAACAGGCTAACATTACATTACAGCTATTTATCTCCCTGCTAACACGCTAACATTACATTACAGCTATTTATCTCCTTGCTAACACGAGCATTACATTACAGCTATTTATCTCCCTGCTAACAGGCTAACATTACATTACAGCTATTTATCGCCCTGCTAACAGGCTAACATTACATTACAGCTATTTATCTCCCTGCTAACAGGCTAACATAACATTACAGCTATTTATCTCCCTGCTAACAGGCTAACATTACATTACAGCTATTTATCTCCCTCCTAACATGCTAACATAACATTACAGCTATTTATCTCCTTGCTAACATGCTAACATAACATTACAGCTATTTATCTCCCTCCTAACAGGCTAACATTACATTACAGCTATTTATCTCCTTGCTAACATGCTAACATTACATTACAGCTATTTATCTCCCTGCTAACAGGCTAACATTACATTACAGCTATTTATCTCCTTGCTAACATGCTAACAGTGCAGAGCAGGATGGGCGATGCTAAGTTCAAGCTTTACTCCAGCTGGTTTGTGCCTCAGCTGACTCATTGATGTTTGTGCTGACGTGAGTTAGTCACCCCGCTGAATGAACAGCATCGCTCAGAATTCCCACAAGGCTTCAGGAAACAACTCACAAC
>NC_083763.1:78628302-78630802 GCF_963514075.1 Conger conger | reverse complement strand
CGGAAATTCGAAGTCCCAGCCAGGTTCTGTGTGTAGGAGGGACCACAGGTGACTGACAGTGGGTTGTGTGTGGGAGGGGCCACAGGTGATTGACAGTGGGTTGTGTGTGGGAGGGGCCACAGGTGATTGACAGTGGGTTGTGTGTGGGAGGGGCCACAGGTGATTGACAGTGGGTTGTGTGTGGGAGGGGCCACAGGTTATTGACAGCGGGTTGTGTGTGGGAGGGGCCACAGGTGATTGACAGTGGGTTGTGTGTGGGAGGGGCCACAGGTGACTGACAGCGGGTTGTGTGTGGGAGGGGCCACAGGTTATTGACAGCGGGTTGTGTGTGGGAGGGGCCACAGGTGATTGGCAGTGGGTTGTGTGTGGGAGGGGCCACAGGTGACTGACAGCGCTGTCTCCCCCCAGCCCAGTGGCAGCAGGCCCTGACCCCGCAGCTGAAGGTGCGGCCGTCGGCACGGCGATACGCGGCTCTGACCGAGCGGGGCCTGGATGTGAAGGCCGCCTTCTTCCCTGACGGCAGCGCCGGATTGGTGGAGAGCGACGACCTGTAGAGACCACGCCCCCAGCCCCGCCCCCAGCCCCTCCCTCTCCGTCTGTCTCTCTGTCTTTCTCCCGCGCGGGGATCTAACTCTCGCTTTGTTGGCAAAGGAAGATGAAAGGTGTAGAAGAACTCTCCAAGATGGCTGGCAGGAAGCCGTCATCACATGACCTGTGTCGTGCCTTGTACTCCCGCACAGCAGAGTGTGTGTGTGTCGTACACAGAGTGTGTGTCGTGCACAGTGTGTCGTACATGCATCCTGACGTCACTCAGCTGACATGCATCAAAATTCCAGGTTTCTGTGGCATGCTGCTTAAAGTTAAAAAGTTGTATTTTTATTTATCTGCTTTCTGCCAACTTTCATGTGCCTGCAGGACCTCAGGAGAAAGATGATGATGATGGTGATGATGATGATGTTGATGATGATGTTGATGGTGATGATGATGGTGGTGATGATGATGATGGTGGTAATGATGATGATGATGGTGATGATGTTGATGGTGATGATGATGGTGGTGATGATGATGATGGTGGTAATGATGATGATGATGGTGATGATGTTGATGGTGATGATGATGGTGGTGATGATGATGATGGTGGTAATGATGATGATGATGGTGTTGATGGTAATGATGATGGTGGTGATGATGATGATGGTGGTAATGATGATGATGATGGTGTTGGTGGTAATGATGATGATGGTGATGATGGTGTTGTAGGGGAGCACAGCTGCTCTTTTTGAAGCTGTACCAGGGGGCGTGGTCGTAGAGCTGTTCCCATGACGACACTGTCCCCTTTGGCTGGGTGGGCAGAGCACAAGTGCCTTTGAACCTTTCTGAACACTGTGTACATTTCAAGGTTGAGGGATTTATTTTATATTAAAAAAAAAACAAAAGCAATTAGCAATTAGCATCTAGTTATGCATGTTATCAAGCCGCCATTTTAGTACTGTCTGTAGCCACAGCTGTAGAAGTGAGTATCTTATCAAAGCTCTGAGTATCTTTGCTTACTTCCCTAAAGGAAGGCACCAATGGATGGCACAAGGCCGGCCCTTTCTGTTAGTGTCCGGTACTCGTGGTTGTTCAGGTTAAAAAAACAGGAAAAAGGAACGTTGCTTTTGAAAGGTGTGGGTTTGGGTGGCAGTGGGTGGCGTTGCCGTGGTAATGAGAGATTGACAGACATGTGGACTGGAGAGGAGCACACCGTGTGAGAGCAGTGATGTCATGCAGGCGACGGGACAGCAGCTGGTTGCCCTGGTGATATCTGTGCCTCTTAACCCCAACAACACGCCATCTTACAATGTTATACTGGAGACTTTAAACCCAAACAATGCTTCAGGCTACAACTTAAACTTTCAAACAGCTGTCTAGCCAGCTTAGCTGATCGCTGGCTCAGTTATCACACACATAAGAGACATAAACGCTGACTCAGTTATCACACGCATGTTACAGACATAAACGCTGACTCAGTTATCACACGTTAGACACATAAACGCTGACTCAGTTATCACACGTTAGACACATAAACGCTGACTCAGTTATCACACGTTAGACACATAAACAGACTCAGTTATCACACGTTAGACACATAAACAGACTCAGTTATCACACGTTAGACACATAAACAGACTCAGTTATCACACGTTAGACACATGAACGCTGACTCAGTTATCACACGTTAGACACATAAACAGACTCAGTTATCACACGTTAGACACATAAACAGACTCAGTTATCACACGTTAGACACATGAACGCTGACTCAGTTATCACACGTTAGACACATAAACAGACTCAGTTATCACACGTTAGACACATAAACAGACTCAGTTATCACACGTTAGACACATAAACGGACTCAGTTATCACACGTTAGACACATAAACAGACTCAGTTATCACACGTTAGACACATAAACGGACTCAGTTATCACACGTTAGACACATAAACAGACTCAGTT
>NC_083763.1:78620802-78623302 GCF_963514075.1 Conger conger | reverse complement strand
ACGATGGCCCCGCTCTGTCAGTGTGTGTGAGAGTGACCTATGTTGACGATGGTGAGTGTATGGGAGTGTGTAAGTGAGAGAGTGACCTATGTTGACGATGGCCCCGCTCTGTCTGGTCAGTGTGTCAGTGTCTGTGTGTGTGAGAGTGAGAGTGTGACCTATGTTGACGATGGTGAGCGTATGTGTGTGTGTGTGTGAGTGTGTGTGTGTGTGTGTCAGTGTGAGAGTGTGACCTATGTTGACGATGGTGAGTGTATGTGTGTGTGTCAGTGTGTGTGTATGTGACCTATGTTGACGATGGCCCCGCTCTGTCAGTGTGTGAGAGAGTGACCTATGTTGACGATGGTGTGTGTATGTGTGTGTGTGTGACCTATGTTGACCTATGTTGACGATGGCCCCGCTCTGTCTGGTCAGCATGTTTCGTAGTGCAGCTCGGCAGGTGAGCATGGGGCCCAGGAGGTTGGTGTGGAGCACAGAGACCATGTCCTCCTGCCCGGTCCTCAACAACAGCCTGTCCCTGAGAGCGAGGGAGGGAGGGGGGGAGAGAGAGAGAGAGAGACAGATGTAGGGGATAAACTATGACATCATCAAATGAATGTATTTGTACAAATCTGCAGTAAAAAGGAGGCAAAAGAAGTGAGTAATTTATTGAAGGGTGTGGGGTGAGACAGGGCTGCAGTTTGAGGTTAACGGTGGCACTGAAACAATCTGCAGATGCTGGCCTCACCCTAAACAAGGAAGTGAAATGTCTGCTCTCTGCAGCTGACCTCCCCAGAGGAAGGGCTACAGCAGCACCTGGATCTGCTGGAGCAGTACTGTCAGAACTGGGCCCTGACACAGATCATTCTAGGAAACACCGCCCAAGAGCCCTAGAGAATTCTCTACTCTATGACTCTACAAAGTGCCTCTGGAAACCTTGATTCAGCTCTGATTGCACTAAAAGAAAAAGGACAACAAGCTATTTTTGCAATTAAAAGACAATTTCCAAAAAAAAAAATTGTTGCAAAATTTTTAACAGTGTGATCCTGTCGATTGCACTCTATGGGTGTGAGATATGGGGCCCTCTCACACACACACACACACACACACACACTCACACTCACACTCACACTCACACACACACACTCTCACACACACTCTCACACACACTCACACACACTCACACGCACCGGTTAATCCCTGCAGCGTTGATGAGGTACTGGAGGCTGCCACAGGTTTTCTGGATGCTCTGGAAGACCTCCTGCACCTCCTGCTCTTTGGAGACGTCACAGTGCAGAGCCACATGTCCCGCTGGAGAGAAAGCCACAGAGTCACTCCTAAACCCCACACACACACACCCCCATACCCTCCCGCACACACACACACCCCCATACCCTCCCGCACACACACACACACGCACACACACACAAACCCCCATACCCTCCCGCACACACACACACACACACCCCCATACCCTCCCGCACACACACACACCCCCCCATACCCTCCCGCACACACACACACACACACACACACACACACACACACGCACACACACACACACACACACACACACACACACACACACACACACACACCCCCATACCCTCCCGCACACACACACACACACACACCCCCATACCCTCCCGCACACACACACACCCATACCCTCCCGCACACACACACACCCCCATACCCCCCCGCACACACACACACGCACACGTACACACACACACCCCCCCCCATACCCTCCCGCACACACACAAACCCCCATACCCTCCCGCACACACACACACATGTTTGGGCGGGGTTTGGCGGGGTACCTCCAGGCAGCGTTGCCATGGCAGCCTGTGCAGCTTCCAGGTTTCTGGAAACCACGGCAACCCTGTAACCCCTAGCAGCCAGCAGCTGTGAGACAGCTCGGCCAATCCCACGTGAGCCCCCAAAAACCACAGCCAGCTCTGACATCACCGTCCCCCAATCTGGAGAGAGGGAGAGAGGGAGAGAGGGAGAGAGAGAGAGAGAGAGAGAGAGAGAGAGAGAGAGAGAGAGAGAGGGGGGGCAGAGAGGGTGGTGGGGGGGAAAGAGAAATCCAATTTACTTTTTTTAAATCACATAAATGCCAAATGATTTGGCAGTTTGCTTGCTGAATTATGGCAATTTAAAATTTGGATTTCACGCAATTTGCACTAGTTTTCGCAAGGCTCGGGCACAAAAACGAAACGAAGCTCAATTTTTCTGGATTTCGGTTCCTCGTCATTACCCTCCACCACACTTTGTTTGAGTTGACACGGAATCGTCTAGCTCTCTGAAACCCAGAGTCGGAAGAGAATCTCGCTTCAAGATTTGTTGTAAATGAGCTATTCTAGCAGGATGGAGCGTGGCATCTAAAGCAGCCTTTGCGACGTCTGTGTTCACTTTCGGAACCTGTAGCACAACCCAATCTAGAGAGCGAATCTGATAAACGCCCCCTCTCCGTGTAAGAACTGATGTAAGACAACTAAACTAGGGGGGAAATGAA
>NC_083763.1:78613302-78615802 GCF_963514075.1 Conger conger | reverse complement strand
GTATATATAGGGAGATAATGGTTCAGGCTCAGAATGCAGGATATGATGAACTAGCCCTGAGCAAATGAAACAGACAGGTATATAGAGGGAGATAATGGTTCAGGCTCAGAATGCAGGATATGATGAACTAGCCCTGAGCAAATGAAACAGACAGGTATATATAGGGAGATAATGGTTCAGGCTCAGAATGCAGGCTATGATGAACTAGCCCTGAGCAAATGAAACAGACAGGTATATATAGGGAGATAATGGTTCAGGCTCAGAATGCAGAATATGATGAACTAGCCCTGAGCAAATGAAACAGACAGGTATATATAGGGAGATAATGGTTCAGGCTCAGAATGCAGGATATGATGAACTAGCCCTGAGCAAATGAAACAGACAGGTATATATAGGGAGATAATGGTTCAGGCTCAGAATGCAGGATATGATGAACTAGCCCTGAGCAAATGAAACAGACAGGTATATATAGGGAGATAATGGTTCAGGCTCAGAATGCAGGATATGATGAACTAGCCCTGAGCAAATGAAACAGACAGGTATATAGAGGGAGATAATGGTTCAGGCTCAGAATGCAGGATATGATGAACTAGCCCTGAGCAAATGAAACAGACAGGTATATATAGGGAGATAATGGTTCAGGCTCAGAATGCAGGATATGATGAACTAGCCCTGAGCAAATGAAACAGACAGGTATATATAGGGAGATAATGGTTCAGGCTCAGAATGCAGGCTATGATGAACTAGCCCTGAGCAAATGAAACAGACAGGTATATATACGGAGATAATGGTTCAGGCTCAGAATGCAGGATATGATGAACTAGCCCTGAGCAAATGAAACAGACAGGTATATATAGGGAGATAATGGTTCAGGCTCAGAATGCAGGATATGATGAACTAGCCCTGAGCAAATGAAACAGACAGGTATATAGAGGGAGATAATGGTTCAGGCTCAGAATGCAGGATATGATGAACTAGCCCTGAGCAAATGAAACAGACAGGTATATATAGGGAGATAATGGTTCAGGCTCAGAATGCAGGATATGATGAACTAGCCCTGAGCAAATGAAACAGACAGGTATATAGAGGGAGATAATGGTTCAGGCTCAGAATGCAGGATATGATGAACTAGCCCTGAGCAAATGAAACAGACAGGTATATATAGGGAGATAATGGTTCAGGCTCAGAATGCAGGATATGATGAACTAGCCCTGAGCAAATGAAACAGACAGGTATATATAGGGAGATAATGGTTCAGGCTCAGAATGCAGGATATGATGAACTAGCCCTGAGCAAATGAAACAGACAGGTATATATAGGGAGATAATGGTTCAGGCTCAGAATGCAGGATATGATGAACTAGCCCTGAGCAAATGAAACAGACAGGTATATATAGGGAGATAATGGTTCAGGCTCAGAATGCAGGATATGATGAACTAGCCCTGAGCAAATGAAACAGACAGGTATATATAGGGAGATAATGGTTCAGGCTCAGAATGCAGGATATGATGAACTAGCCCTGAGCAAATGAAACAGACAGGTATATATAGGGAGATAATGGTTCAGGCTCAGAATGCAGGATATGATGAACTAGCCCTGAGCAAATGAAACAGACAGGTATATATAGGGAGATAATGGTTCAGGCTCAGAATGCAGGATATGATGAACTAGCCCTGAGCAAATGAAACAGACAGGTATATATAGGGAGATAACGGTTCAGGCTCAGAATGCAGGATATGATGAACTAGCCCTGAGCAAATGAAACACAGGTATATATAGGGAGATAATGGTTCAGGCTCAGAATGCAGGATATGATGAACTAGCCCTGAGCAAATGAAACAGACAGGTATATATAGGGAGATAATGGTTCAGGCTCAGAATGCAGGATATGATGAACTAGCCCTGAGCAAATGAAACAGACAGGTATATATAGGGAGATAATGGTTCAGGCTCAGAATGCAGGATATGATGAACTAGCCCTGAGCAAATGAAACAGACAGGTATATAGAGGGAGATAATGGTTCAGGCTCAGAATGCAGGATATGATGAACTAGCCCTGAGCAAATGAAACAGACAGGTATATATAGGGAGATAATGGTTCAGGCTCAGAATGCAGGATATGATGAACTAGCCCTGAGCAAATGAAACAGACAGGTATATATAGGGAGATAATGGTTCAGGCTCAGAATGCAGGATATGATGAACTAGCCCTGAGCAAATGAAACAGACAGGTATATATAGGGAGATAATGGTTCAGGCTCAGAATGCAGGCTATGATGAACTAGCCCTGAGCAAATGAAACAGACAGGTATATATAGGGAGATAATGGTTCAGGCTCAGAATGCAGGATATGATGAACTAGCCCTGAGCAAATGAAACAGACAGGTATATATAGGGAGATAATGGTTCAGGCTCAGAATGCAGGATATGATGAACTAGCCCTGAGCAAATGAAACAGACAGGTATATATAGGGAGATAATGGTTCAGGCTCAGAATGCA
>NC_083763.1:78605696-78613102 GCF_963514075.1 Conger conger | reverse complement strand
TGATCTGCTGCTGTATGCATTAAACAAAGATCCACAGAGTTTAGATGATCAAAAGCCTGCCATCCACTGTGTGTGTGTGTGTGTGTCTGTTTGTGTGAGTGTGTGTGGTGTGTGTGTGTGTGTGTGTGTGTGTGTGTGGCAGCCTGTAGTGTAGGTGGTTAGGGTAAATGGCTGGGACCGGGTTGACTGGGTTTGTGGTTCTAATCCCGGTGTAGCCACAATAAGATCCGCACAGCGTTGGGCCTTGAGCAAGGCCCTGAACCCTGCATTGCTCCAGGGGAGAATTGTCTCCTGCTGAGTCGAATCAACTGTATGTCACTCTGGATGAGAGCGTCTGCCAAATGCCAATAATGTGCATGTGTGTGTGTGTGTGTGTGTAGTGTGTGTGTGTGTTTTGTGACAACCGAGACCTCACACCAATACAGGTGCAAATTGTCTACAAAAAATGCAAGTCATTTCATGGTACAGTCCATTGTGTTCACTTAGGGCTTTTGAATAAAGAAACAGTATTTCAGCTGTTCTAACCTGTTTGAGAGATTTTGCTTAATTCCCCCTTGCAGATGCTTCCAGTTGCTCTTTCAGTTCAGAGACAGATTTCCTCACAGCCTCAAAAGAGATGTGTGGACTGACAGTGATGCTGGTAAGTCTCCAGGTCCAGGAGGGGGCACAGAGAGACTGACAGCTCTGCAGACAGACACACAGACAGACAGAGAACAGCCTCAGTACAGATCGATGTGCAGATGCCAGGAGCAGATCTTTGTAAATGAGGAACACACCTCATCATGTGTGTACAGTGTACATAGTGCAGACTGTCAGAGAGCCAGTGATGTTACCTGGAGGAAATGGATGTGATCCTCTGTGTGTGCAAAGCTGCTCCAGCTCAGCGTCTCTCCTCCTCAGCTCAGCAATCTCCTGCTCCAGTCGCTCCAGGAGTCCTTCAGCCCGATCACTTCAGCCTTCTCCTGATCTCTGATCAGCTCTTTCACCTCAGAGCACCTTCTCTCAATGGAGGCGATCATCTCAGTAAAGATCCTCTCACTGTCCTCCACTGCTGCCTGTGCAGAGCTCTGTTAGGAGACACAGAGAGAGGAGGGCTGTACATTTTAACTAGGCCTTTCACTCAGCTCTTACTGGGACCCCAGACAGCCCGTTCGCCACAGTGTGGCTCAGTGGGATTGAGCCCCACAGGGCTGGAAAGTGGCCCAACACTGGGCTCCTCACTGGCTGACTGGAGGAGAGCCCTGACTGAGCCCTGAAATGGCTCTTCCAGCAGCCAGCTGTTTGTCTTCTCCTCTGGTCAGTACCCACCTTGAGTGACTGCACAGCCTGTCTCAGATCCTGCAGCTCCTTCTCTCTCTCCTGGATTCTCTGCTGGAATTTACTCCGTGTCGCCCCCAATCTGTGGACAGATTGATCATTTCCCCCCAGGTATATTTAAAATTTATATCATAACAATGTTGAACTACTTTCTCATATTCAAAATTAGACTGGTAACACTGTTCAATGATGTTACATGAATTAGCATTAACCATTGTACTTAACTCAAGTACTAAATCTATACAGCTTTCTTTAGGTATTTGTACATCATTAATTCATGTTATCAACTGGTAATGGTTTACGAATTTATACATTTATCCTATGGCTTGCTAATGTGGAAATACCCATGTAACAATTACATTAGTTTGGATATGTACGATATTTACGAATGACATATTAAGGAAAACTAGATATGTATTATTTGATGCTTAAGTAATGTATTTGTACCTGATTAATTCATTTTTAACAACCCCACAAGTAAATGCAAATTCATGGAACCTCATTGTATTGCTGAGGTACAGCAGGTCAGTGTGTGGAAGGGTACTGGCCTCATAGCTAAAGCTTCTAAAACTGTGTGAGTGAACTAGCTCCTCCAGCCGTGTTGATTCTCATTCAGGAGTGAATAGGGGGGTGAGGGGGTGAACAGAGCTGTCACACAGAGCTGACTTGGGTTCACTTCCTGCCTCTTACTGCTCCATCACTGTGGACTTCAGACCAGGAAATCGTTGTGCTACTGAGACCTTTTAAAATGTATAAAACATTTAAAAACAAATGTACTTGCTGAAGAAATCAAATAAATGAACACATATTATAGCTAAAAATCAAGATCTGCAATGACTGATAAAGTTTTATTTGTAAGAGTTTCAGTCCTTACCTGTTTCTCAGTCCTTCCTGGTGCAGCTGAGACTGTATCATGGCCTCTGTGTTCATCCATTGTACACAGATAACAGATACACTGCTGATCGGTACGACAGTAAACCTTCAGCGGTTCGTCATGATGAGAGCAGATCTTCTTCTGCAGGTTTCCAGAGGCATCGGTCAGCTTGTGTCTCTTACCTGGGTTCAGCTCATAATGAAGTTTGAGGTGAGTTTCACAGTAAGAGGCCAGACACACCAGACAGACTTGACGGCTTTGTGCTTTCTCCCAGTGCAGACATCACACGCCACGTCTCCAGGTCCAGCGTAACAGTGAGCAGGAGGAGCAGCTTGGAGTCCTGTCTTCTTCAGTTTCTCCACCACTTCAGCCACCAAGGGGTTTCATTTTTAAAACAGGCCTTGGGGTGAAGGTCTGTCTGCACTGGGGACAGCTGTAGACACCAGTATGATCATCCTGATCCCAGTAGCCCTTAATACAGCCCATACAGTAACTGTGCCACAGGGAATAGTCACCGGATCCTTCAGTGGATCCAGACAGATCGAACAGCTGAACTGGTCCTGATCCAGTAAACCTCCACCTCAGCCATTTCACTGCTCACACTGATAGAGACAGATTAGTTTTCTCTGACAGACACAGAGTTTAGCTTCTCTGAAAGAGACAGAGTTTAGTTTAGTTTCTCTGAAAGAGACAGAGTTTAGTGTAGTTTCTCTGAAAGAGACAGAGTTTAGTTTAGTTTCTCTGAAAGAGACAGAGTTTAGTGTAGTTTCTCTGAAAGAGACAGAGTTTAGTGTAGTTTCTCTGACAGAGACGGGAGTTTAGATTAGTTCTCTTAGTTTCTCTGAAAGAGACAGAATTTAGTTTCTCTGAAAGAGACAGAATTTAGTTTAGCTTCTCTGAAAGAGACAGAGTTTAGTTTAGTTTCTCTGACAGACACAGAGTTTAGATTAGTTCCTCTGACAGAGACAGAGTTCAGTGTAGTTTCTCTGACATACACAGAGTTTAGATTAGTTTCTCTGAAAGAGAAAGAGTTCAGTGTAGTTTCTCTGAAAGAGACATAGTTTAGATTAGTTCCTCTGACAGAGACAGAGTTCAGTGTAGTTTCTCTGACAGAGACAGAGTTCAGTGTAGTTTCTCTGACAGAGACAGAGTCCAGTGTAGTTTCTCTGAAAGAGACAGAGTTCAGTGTAGTTTCTCTGAAAGAGACAGAGTTCAGTGTAGTTTCTCTGACAGAGACAGAGTTCAGTGTAGTTTCTCTGAAAGAGACAGAGTTCAGTGTAGTTCCTCTGACAGAAACATAGTTTAGATTAATTCCTCTGACAGAAACATAGTTTAGATTAGTTCCTCTGAAAGAGACATAGTTTAGATTAGTTCCTCTGAAAGAGACATAGTTTAGATTTGTTCCTCTGAAAGAGACATAGTGTAGATTTGTTCCTCTGAAAGAGACATAGTTTAGATTAGTTCCTCTGAAAGAGACATAGTTTAGATTAGTTCCTCTGAAAGAGACATAGTTTAGATTAGTTTCTCTGAAAGAGGCAGAGTTTAGTTTCTCTGACAGAGACAGAGTTTAGTTTAGTTTCTCTGAAAGGAAACTGTAGAAAATTGTAATTATTAAAGGGTATTACAGTCAGTCTGCCTTAAAGCAGCACTCAAGAACAGACCAGAGGAAATGAGGGTCGAGTTCAGAAAAAAAAACTAAGAACTTTATTGTTTTTCTCATAAAATGGCGAGGTGAATTTCCCTGGCTTAACATTGTCTTATGACCTAGGAAGAGGTTTTGCCCACAGTGGTAAAGCTTAACATTTTCTTATGAGCAACTACACAACTCATTCTCCAGCGAATGCACTGCGCATGTCTGATTGTATACAAATTCCGCATTTTCATTTTGCATATTTGGATATATGTTCCCTACAAGAGAGGAAAGCTCTCTTTATCATATTTATATTGCCATGCTACGTTTTTGTGGGGCATTTTGAAATATGCATTAATTTGAATGTTAAAGGTTCTCTATTGCACTTTATTAAGTTTTGGACTTGATTTGGTTTGATATTAAACACCATTGCACCTTTAAACACCTCTCCTTTGGTTTCATTGTTAATATCCACGTCTGACGATAAAGGCAGATTCAAACATTTCTAAAATGACATGCATTTCTGTTGCGTAAAACCATGGGAAAAATGGTGCCACCAAAACAGGTTCCTGTGCCTCTGATGAACCTGGTCAGAAGAGCCTTGAGGAAGTAGATGCAGAGGAATGTGTTTGGGTTGGTTTAACGAGAAGGCCAAACTATCAGAGCTGGCCATCTGAGGAACCCTGTGGTACCATTGGCACTTTGATTTGCCGTAATGAGAAATCATACTGGCCACTGCAAACTGGCCAGTATGCAACTGCAAACTGATGTTGCACGATCAAATTCTTTGATAGCACCACCAATTGGGAAAGAGGAAAGGGGCTTTCTCACAGGGGAACGCTAGCTGGGCGCAGCAGGTACAGAGGAATCTACAGGAGTCACCTGTCTACCTGCTTATGAGAGCTTACTGTGTTATAATAACCTCACTAAACATGACGCACAGCTGAAATAATCCTGAAAGAGACAGACCACTCAGCCCAGCAGGGAAACAGTGTAAACGATGAGCTCCTGACTGTAGATTCTGCTGGCTGTTAGCACTGACGCAAAAGGGTTAGCAATTTCAACCTGACTGGTCTGACAGTTGAAGTGTTGTGGCCATTTAAACTTATTTGCTTCTTATAGTGCCACATATTGGCAAAGCCGTGCCAAAACGTGTGTTGATGGCAAATATGTCACCAAAAATGACATCAACAAACTCCATGGTCTGTGCCAAATTTGGTGAAGCTTGGGACAACTTTGTGGAAGAATAAGCAAATTAAGGATTATATACATTTTCTTCGGCATCAGCATAAGGAATCTAGAGAGAAATTATTTGGATTCAATTGCACACGGTTTAGGAGTTATGGGCCAAAAGGTAAATGGCTGCATTACAGCGCCACTATGTGGCTGTTATGTGTTATTACACCATGTGGCTGTTGGTGTTATTACAGCACCACCATGTGGCTGATAGGTGTTATTACAGCACCACCATGTGGCTGATAGGCATTATTACAGCACCACCATGTGGCTGATAGGTGTTATTACAGCACCACCATGTGGCTGATAGGTGTTATTACAGCACCACCATGTGGCTGATAGGCATTATTACAGCACCACCATGTGGCTGATAGGTGTTATTACAGCACCACCATGTGGCTGATAGGCGTCATTGCAGTAACCAGCATTGTTACATTACATTACATTACAGGCATTTGGCTAGACGCTCTTATCCAGAGCGACGTACAGTTGATTAGACTAAGCAGGAGACAATCCTCCCTTGGAGCAATGCAGGGTTAAGGGCCTTGCTCAAGGGCCCAACGGCTGTGCGGATCTTATTGTGGGATTAGAGCCACTGACCTTGCGTGTCCCAGTCATTTACCTTAACCACTACGCTACAGGCCGCATTGTGGGGAGCATAGGAACATAACTGCCAAGTTTAATTCACGGGATTTGCTCCCGATTCAGTTTTATAGAAGAAAAACTGAGGCTCTGTCAGGGTCCAGGTAATATCATCATATTTCTGAGGGAAACAAGTATCTGATGCACAAACCAAAGAAAAACAGCAGTATTTAACACAGTATTTAATTGCCACTCCAGTTTGCTTATTGAGGTTGAGGTCAGAACTGTAGAATCTCTCCCCACCTTCAAGCGTAAGCTGAAGACACACCTCTTCAAGCAGCACCTCTCCCCATCCCTCCCTGTGAACCTTAATTGTTGTCTCTGTGACTTGCTTTGTGTATTGGTATTTTTAGTTGGCTAGGTAAGCAGTGTTTGGATAGTTAACTTTGGTCACTTTTGCTCTGTTTGTTTGTTTCTTTGTTCTCAAAAAAAAATATTTTTTTTTAAGAAAGGCCCTCGTCCTTATCTTTGTTGTACAGGTAGCAGTTGAAATTGTACTTCCCTCTAGGGTCTTTCAACGAACTTATCCCTGGTTATGGGTATGCACTTTGTTGTACGTCGCTCTGGATAAGAGCGTCTGCCAAATGCCAATAATGTAATGTAATGTAACGTAATGTAAATAAAGGAAAGTTATCATAAATGTAGCCGAGATGGCTGATTAATCATACGACACATTTATTACAGCCACAGAGCTGTTTAGCCAAATGACAGATACGTCAATATTATTAGCAGAGTGGTCAGTATACTCATTTAAGATTAGGATCTCTCTCTCTCTCTCTCCTAAAGTTAACGTAAATTAGCGAAGTAACGTTAAGTAACTAGCCTGCTAATGTTACCCTGCTTTACTAACGTTAACGTTAGTTGTCAACACTGTCATTAATCAATTTGATCTGGCTAGATTCCACCTTGAATGAAGTCATCAGAATACACTCTGCTGCTTTCTAAAGGCAGGAAATCTTTCCGGTTTATTCTGGCTAGCCATAAGTTCCTCCTGGCTTGGCTTGAACTCCTCGTATCCTCTCCCTCATTTACTCCTGGTTTAACAGCGTAAATGAGCAGTGGAGTCCAGCCATGATCCTGCTCCTCTCGATTCACCGTTAGTGGCACTAATGTCACCCAATTTTAGGTTCTTTGTTTTCTGAAGGTTGGTTTTGGTTCCCTGAACATTACATTACAAGTTCTCTGGGAGTTCATAGAACGTTTATATGTAAGTTTTCTTAACATTCTCACAACATTACAGCGACGTTAAATAAATAAACCTTATTGTAGTTTACCTGAGCATGTAATTTTTTTGGCCAACTGGGGAAAACATTCTTAAATCACACGTCGCTGGAACATTTTCTTGGGAACGTTATGTAAACAACGTTCTAAAATATTAGCTATTACATCACATGTTTCTAGAACGTTCCAGGAACTTTATTTTTGCAGCATTACAGTGGAATGTGTTGGGCTGTGTGCGGGTGTGTGTGTGGGGGTGTGGGGTAGCAGCACTGATCGTGCGGGGTGTGGGGTAGCAGCACTGACCGTGCGGGGTGTGGGGTGTGGGGTAGCAGCACTGACCGTGTGGGGTGTGGGTGTGGGGTGTGGGGTAGCAGCACTGACCGTGTGGGGTGTGGGGTGTGGGGTAGCAGCACTGACCGTGTGGGGTGTGGGTGTGGGGTGTGGGGTAGCAGCACTGACCGTGTGGGGTGTGGGGGTGTGGGGTAG
>NC_083763.1:78540696-78600696 GCF_963514075.1 Conger conger | reverse complement strand
TGTGTGTGTGTGTGTGTGTGTGTGTGTGTGTGTGTGAGAGCACTGTTTTGGGGGGGTCTGGGTGTGTGTTTGTGCACTGTTTTGGGGGTAGGTTGGGAGAGGGATCTTTGGGTGGGCCGGGTCCCTGGTGTTTGGGAGTGGGAGGTGGTAACCTGTCTGTCCCACCTGCCTCTTACCTGTAACTATGGTTACTTTACAGGTGACATGTAAGTGATGTTAATTAGCTTTTCAGTGCTGTTGATATGAGACTAGAAAACACAGAGACTCTCTCGCGCACACACACACACACACACACACACACGCGCGCGCACGCACACACAATCAGCTTCTGTTTTGCAGGTCCTGGTTCTAAGGGTAAAAGCCTGTGTTTGTGTTCTTGTTCTGTGATGCCCTGCCTTGGTGGAACACAAGGTGGCGCTAGTGTTTTCTTTACATATACGCCTTTGCCAAGTCGACTTACTTGATTTTTTTTTTTTTTTCATTTCAATTCTTTTTACGTAGGTTTAATAGATGTTCTACAGTTAGCTATGAAAATGCTGGCATCCACTAAATGTTGGACACAGTTTGTGCAAAACATTGTAAAGCATTGGAAGACATAGCACATTTTGTAACCGTAACTATGACGATAAGATACAGTAATAAAAGCTAATGTTTCCATATTTTCATCCAGCTGTTTTTGTGCTTTTAATGTCCTGTAATGTCTGTTTTGTGAAAACACAAGTCTAACAGGAATGAGTCTGAATGAACAGAGAAACAGCTGTTACAATCTCTCCACTTCCCCCACATCTTTAATGAAAATGAATGAACAAGCAAAATCAATCTAACGAAAAACTATTAAAAACATTAAAACATCCTGCTCCACCCTACACCTCTATCTGCACCTCCTGTATCTGCAACCATTCCTTTGTTCATTTCATCCTAAACAATCACAGCATATAGTACCCAACACTGCCCAGTACAACACACAACAACAACAGCCATGAAACCCAGAGTCTTACTGACTTTACAGCAGCTGCTTCATATAAATGCCTTCACCACAAACACTCTAATCCCACATTGGATGAGTGGCATGGGGAAACCAAAATGTCTGAAATACCCAGAATTATGATACAGGTGACATGTAAATGATAATAATGAGCTTTTCAGTGCTGTTGATATGAGACTATAAAACACAGAGACTCTCACGCGCACACACACACACACACACACACACACACGCGCGTCCACACACACACACGCACGCACACACACACGCGTACATGCGCACACACACACACAATCAACTTCTGTTTTGCAGGTCCTGGTTCTCAGGGGGAAAAGCCTGTGTTTGTGTTCTTGTTCTGTGATGCCCTGCCTTGGTGGAACACAAGGTGGCGCTAGTGTTTCTTTACATATACGCCTTTGCCAAGTCGACTTACTTCATTTTTTTTTTGGATTTCATTACTATTCTTTTTACGTAGGTTTAAGTTAGCTATGAAAATGCTGGCATCCACTAAATGTGGGACAGTTTGTGCAAAACATTGTAAACCATTAGAAGACATAGCACATTTTGTAACCGTATATACTAAAAGCTGAGAATCTGCATGTGAATTGTTTGACCACAGAATTATGATTGTAAAGTAAAGAGCCAAATCAAGAAGAAAATGTCTTTGATCCAAACATGGAGCTCACTGTAATAATGGAGCCCATGCTTTAGAGTGACTGGATCTGCTTCAGTGTGACCAAAATTATGTTTCCTCAGTTTCAGTTCAGCTCATTATTTCATTCATTTAATCATTTGAGGTTGAAGATTGAACTGCATTTAATTCACTTTCTGTCTCATTGCAGTGTTTTACCCTCTCTTTAATTACAGCTGATCTTCCCTTCATTTTATGACTCATCACAGATCACACAGTTTTAAAGAGGATCCAGAACCCCAAACCTTAAACCCAGGATAGAGGGGCTGAGTGAATGTGGTCTGGACTCTGTGCAGGTGGGTCATTGTGTCAGAGACGCTGTAGAAGGACAGAGTTCCTGCCCTGTGATCCAGGTACACTCCTATTCTGGAGGAGGAGGGACCAGGGATTTCAGTGCTCTCTTTATTGTGCCTGAATAAGTAACCGGTGGGAGAGCAGCGCAAAGCCCAGGACTTGTCATTACGTCCCAGAGCAGCGTCATCACCCTTTCCTTTCCTGCTGATGTCTTTATCTGTCACTGCTATATAAACCTCTTCTCCTCTCCACTCAGCCTCCCAGTAACAGCGTCCAGACAGACCCTCTCTGCACAGCACCTGGTCCCAGTAGTCAAATCTCTCTGGATGATCAGGGTATGACTGGATCTCTTCCACACAGGTCACCTCTCTGTTCCCCTCAGACAGACGGAGCTCTTCATGCACTTGTCATTCCATCCCAGAATGTCTTTCTTGCTGATCTCTTTATCTGTCACTGCTATATCAACCTTTTTTCCCCTTCTACACTCCGCTCAGCCTCCCAGTAACAGCGTCGAGGCAGAACCTCTCTGCACAGCACCTCGCGCAAGGGGTTAAATCTCTCTGGATGATCAGGGTATGACTGGTTCTCTTCCACATGGGTCACCTCTCTGTTCCCCTCAGACAGACGGAGGTGTTTATACGCTGTGTTGGGGTCCAGTGTGAGCCCACAGGCATCTGATGGAGGAGAATGAGAGGAGAGCTCAGTGATCATAATAAACTGACATATTTAAGAAACATTTCACATTTCACTCCTCTGTAATGTCATGAATATTTTTATTTCTTTAAAAAGTCATTCTGGGGCTGAGCATGGGCACTAAATCAAGTTCATCCTGTTTCAGCCTGTCTTCCTGCTGTAAATTCAGCAGCTCCATCATAACTCTCATGCTAAGCAACTGAGTTGGCTAATTAATAACAATAATTAATACAGATTTGGCGCCGATACGGCTTGTGTAATATTGTCAGAGTATGCAGTGGAAAGGCAGTGAAGTACCATTTAAAGGAGCCTTTCTGACTGTAGCAATCCTGCAGCTTTATGGGTAAAACAGATGCAAATGCCTTCAATGTTTGGGGTTTGATTTCTGCTGGGGCTGTCCATGCTAAAAGTAGTGATAACAGTCACCAGCTCCGATGTGCCTTGACTACCCACAGTTATTTCACTGTTTCTTACTGAATACTCGGTTGATGTAAGTTACTGATTTAAATAGACTGAAAATAGTGGGTTTAGCAGTTGAAATGTAAAATAATAATAATAATCTCCTGGGAGAGGATGGCCCAGAGCCCCATGGTGTTAGTGACTGAGCCTCAGGACTGGATGGTGTTAGTGGGGGTTAGTGACTGATCCTCAGGGCTGGATGGTGTTAGTGGGGGTTAGTGACTGAGCCTCAGGGCTGGATGGTGTTAGTGGGGGTTAGTGACTGAGCCTCAGGGCTGGATGGTGTTAGTGGGGGTTAGTGACTGAGCCTCAGGGCTGGATGGTGTTAGTGGGGGTTAGTGACTGAGCCTCAGGGCTGGATGGTGTTAGTGGGGGTTAGTGACTGAGCCCCAGGGCTGGATGGTGTTAGTGGGGGTTAGTGACTGAGCCCCAGGGCTGGATGGTGTTAGTGGGGGTTAGTGACTGAGCCTCAGGGCTGGATGGTGTTAGTGGGGGTTAGTGACTGAGCCTCAGGGCTGGATGGTGTTAGTGGGGGTTAGTGACTGAGCCTCAGGGCTGGATGGTGTTAGTGGGGGTTAGTGACTGAGCCTCAGGACCAGCTGGTTGTGGGGACTCTTCTCTGGGCTCAGCTCTTGGCATTGCAGGGCTTTGTAATGGTATGAGTGGGGGGGTCGCTGTTTTTTAAAATGTTTTTGCCCTCTTTTGTATTTTTATTAATAATGGATATTGTCCTAATTCTGCCCTGCATGCATTGTTGGCTGTTTTTCGTTTTACTTGTAAGATGTCCTTACAAAACTCTGCATGCAGGGTTTCAGTTGGGTATTTGTCCCATTGAGCAAAATCTTGCTTTGAAAGTGGACCCCACACTTCACTGCCATATAGGGCAATTGGTTCAATTACAGATTCAAATATTTTTAGCCAACTTCTAATTGAGATTTCAATGCTGATCCTTTTCTTCATGGAATAGGATGCCTACTCTTTCAGTTCATTCATTGCCATGTTGAAATTTCCTGAATGTTTTATGTTCAGGCCTCAATAGTTGTGCAGTGTTCTCTGTGGTATGAGCAGCGATATGGGAGGAGAGACAAGGGGAGTCTGAGTATTGAGTATGCCTTCTGACCTATTAGTAACCTCCTCACTGGTAAAACTCTCAACAAAGTTTAAAAAATGTGTTTTCTGTTTACTCTGGTTCCTTTGGTCTCATGCTGCATTTTGTCTAAAGGAAACCACTCTGTGTGACCATGACAAACAGCAGCCTCTTCTGTCTTACTTCCAAAAGCTTAGAGATGTATTTTTAGTTCAGAATGAAACTCTAGTTTCAAGTAATGTGTGTAAGAAAGAGCAGAATATATTTCGTGTTTCTGAGAAGACCCATTTACGGAGACATTGGCCTCTGTTATTGCACTGCTCACATTGACAGAGTTAAGTTCCGTTTCTCTGTAAATGCGAATAAAGGGAGTAATATTCCGGTTCTGCAATGTCGAAATGTTGGCGTGGCGCTTCACGCAATTTTCAACATGCGAGCTGAGACCTGCAAACATTCTAATTAAACCTAACCGCCACCAAGAAGCCATCCGTCAGAAATATCACAGGTGGCAAAGTGATGACACAAATCCAAATGTACAGTATCGTGCCCCCAGATTAACCACGGAAGATAATAGCCTAGCCTACTCTGTAACTGCCATCACATACAACTTTTTGGGCGATGTTTACAGCCTGGAGGCCTACCCATTTCTACACAAAAGTCTGTTCGTTCTTAGTCGGTGCCTTGATGATGGGAAGTAGCAATTAGCTAAAGTCTTTATGTCTTCCACTCAGCAAGCAAGACTGTCCTAAATCACTTCCCCGATCACTCCTCTACAACATCCGCTTCACAGAACATACGTAAGTGCCTTGCACATTAAAGAATTATACCACAGCCGGGGTATTTACCCAGGTAAAGCGGGGTATTTCCCCCCGTAAAGCAGGTGTACATACCCAGGTAAAGCAGTATTTGGGAGGTTTATGTGAAGTTCAGTTTATCTTACCTGATACCCCTCACCAATCAGGTTCTCTTTCTAACCAGACACAAAAACCAGGACGTAATAAATGATTTGCACATTTTATTGAATTCAAAACATCTTCAGTTATAAAGTAATGAACACCCAACAAATTGTTACATGGTTCTTTCAAAAAAATGAAAAAGAAAAAATATATAGAGAGATATAAGATGATTAGATGCTATGATATACCGGATATGATTTATATTCTAAGTTGTGTCACCACTCAGTGTAAAGGAGCAAATAAGCAGATAATTTTAAAAATGAATGTATATCACTCTTGCAGGTTACAAGCAAAACAATCAGAACTTTATTGGTTCATTTACTTCTCCTTTTTATCTGGCTGCAGTGCCTTCTTCTCTGGCTCTGATTCCAGATCAACCAGTTTTACAGAACAGTTTTCATCAAGCCAAAACCCAGGGTAGAGGGGCTGAGTGAATTTGGTCTCGATTCTGTGCAGGCGGGTCATTGTGCCAGCGACGCTGTAGAAGGACAGAATCCCTGCCTTGTGATCCAGGTACACTCCTATTCTGGAGGAGGGGGAATCAGGGAGTTCAGTTTCCTCATTGTTGTGCCAGAAACCACAGCTGGTGTCACTGCAACGCAGTCTCCAGGACTTGTCATCATGTCCCAGGGCCCCTGCTTTTCTGTCGATATCTTCATATGCGACTGCTATATTAACTCTGCCTTTCCCACTCCAATCCACCTCCCAGTAATGACAGCCAGACAGGCCCTGTTCGCACAGCACTGCAGCCATCTTAGCAAATCTCTCTGGACAATCAGGATAGGACTGGAGTTCCCTCATACGGTTAGCCTCTCTGTTCCCCTCAGGCAGGGAGAGGCAGTTACTTGCTGTGTTGGGGTCCAGTGTGAGGTGACAGTAATCTGGAGGAGAAGGTTAAGATTCAATATGAGGACGGGTCCATCTAAAGCGCCCACCTTTCCACAGATGTTATCAGGGTGCAGCATGATTTCAATAATTTTTAATGTGCGTTTATGATCGTTTCAGAAGAAATGCACTCAAAGAAATACAGGCACTTAGACAAAGCTTAGACAAACAGCACTTTAACTCTAAAATATGCTTACTTGACCAAATGGATAAATATGGAACACAAATCGAAAGCTCCAAGACGATATAAAAAAGCTCAAAAACACAAAAACTGTGGAATAGAAGTTATGAGATATGATTTTTTTGTTTGTTATTAAAGTGAAGTAAAGAGTCCATTTAAGAGCGAGCACTCACACTTTAAGAAATCCTCTCTGGTCCTGAGCTCCACAATATGGATTTCTTTCACTGCAGGGACACAAAGAGAGAGAGAACGGGACATAAAGAAACATGTATAAGATGAGAGAGAAGATAAGAGAGAAATGGGAGGATGGGGGATGATGGGGCGACATGGCTCAGGCAGTAAGAGCAGTCGTCTGGCAGTCGGAGGGTTGCTGGTTCGATCCCCCACCCGGGCTGTGTCGAAGAGTCCCTGAGCAAGACACCTAACCCCCAAATGCTCCTGACGAACTGGTCGGGGCCTTGCATGGCAGCCAATCGCCGTCGGTGTGTGAGTGTGTGTATGAATGGGTGAATGAGAAGCATTAATTGTACAGCGCTTTGGATAAAGGCGCTATATAAATGCCTGCCATTTACCTGCCATAATGTTGACACTGAAAAAGATTTCAGATATACACTATATAACTAAAAAAGGATTGTGCTCTGTTAAATGGAACAACCTGATTCATCCATTGTGAGCAGTTTCAAAGCGTTCCAAACTTCCTCCATTTCCTCTTTCCGCTCAGAGGCAGAGACAGATTTCCTCACAGCCTTAAAAGAGACGTGTGGTCTGACAGTGATGCTGGGTAAGTCTCCAGGTCCAGGAGGGGCACAGAGAGACTGACAGCTCTGCAGACAGACACACAGACAGACAGAGAACAGTGTCAGTACAGGTTCCTGTGCAGATGCCAGGAGCAGATCTTTGTAAATGAGGAACACACCTCACCATGTATGTACAATGTACATAGTGCAGACTGTCAGAGAGCCAATGATGTTACCTGGAGGAAATGGATGTGATCCTCTGTGTGTGAAAGCTGCTTCAGCTCAGCGTCTCTCCTCCTCAGCTCAGCAATCTCCTGCTCCAGTCGCTCCAGAAGTCCTTCAGTCCGACTCACTTCAGCCTTCTCCTGATCTCTGCTATTTAAGGCAGAGTTAAGTTTTGTTTCTCTGAAATACCTCAAAATCAGTTTTGTTTTCTCTGAAACTGTGTGACACAGGGGGAGTGGGAGGGACTCCCTGGTTCTGCCCACAGCTGCAGGAGGAGTGGTGTTGGACTGACGCCAGGCTGAGAGGGGGAAGGGAATGTAGAGAGAGCAGACATTCAGCAGGCCCCCGTTTGGGGTATCGTTCAGCAAATGCGTAAATTGTTTGTTTTTGTGTGATTCCGCAGTTAACGGCATTTGTCCTGGTTTCACTTCCATGGTGTGGAACACGGTTTATCAATTGAACTGTGCGAAATGCTATTGGGTTATGTGATTAAATGATTATCTTCAGTTTGATCACTAGCAGTTTAGTTTGGGGTTGCTCCGGTTGCTTTGTCTTCTCTTCAGTCTTTTCTACTTGTCCAAATACTGCGTATATATAGTCATGGACAAAAGTATTGGCACCCCTGCAATTCTGTCAGATAATGCTCAGTTTCTCCCAGAAAATTGTTGCAATTACAAATGTTTTGGTTTTAATATCTTTATTTGTTTGGCTTGCAATGAAAAAACACAAAAAAGAATAGACAAAAATCCAAATCAGATATCATTTTACACCTAAATCAAAAAAGGGCCAGACAAAAGTATTGGCACCTTCAACTTAATATTAATGATGACAGCCTTTAGAAAAAATAACGGAAAACAATCGTTTCCTGTAACCATCAATCAGGAACCATCAGTCTCATCTGTCCACAATGGAGTTTGCCAAAACCTTTTGGGAGAACGTCTTGTGGACAGATGAGACTAAAGTAGAGCTTTTTGGTAAAGGATATCAACGCAATGTTTCCAGAAAACACAATGAGGCCTTTAAAGAAAAGAACACAGTCCCTACAGTCAAATATGGTGGAGGTTCCAGGATGTTTTGGGGTTGCTTTGCTGCCTCTGGCACTGGACTCCTTGACTGTGTGCATGGCATCATGAAATCTGAAGACTACCAAAGAATTTTGGAGTGCAATGTAGGGCCCAGTGTCAGAAAGCTGGGTCTCCGTCACAGGTCATGGGTCTTCCAGCAGGACAATGACCCAAAGCACACTTCAAAGCACTCAGAAATGGTTTGAGGGAAAGCGCTGGAGAGTTCTGAAGTGGCCAGCAATGAGTCCAGATCTGAATCCCATAGAACATCTGTGGAGAGATTTAAAAAAAGCCCTTCAAATCTGAGTGACCTGGAGCAGTTGGCAAAAGAAGAGTGGTCCAAAATTCCAGTAGAGGTGTAGGAAACTCATTGATGGTTACAGGAAGCGATTGTTTTCAATTTTTTTTTCTAAAGGCTGTGCTACCAAATATTAAGTTGAGGGTGCCAATACTTTTGTCCGGCCCTTTTTTGATTTAGGTGTAAAATTATATCTGATTTGGATTTTTGTCAATTCTTTTTTGTGTTTTCTCATTGCAAGCCAAACAAATAAAGATATTAAAACCAGAACATTTGTAATTGCAACAATTTGCTACATGCGAGTTGAGACCTGCGAACATTCGAATTAAACCTTGTGGTTGGAATTTTATTCTACTCCTGTAAAAAAAAAACACTCAGAGACAGAGATAGTAAAATAAATCCAATCTTTACTATGCATAGGGTCCAAGTTGCATGCAAAAACAAGGACCAAGGTTTTTCTCCTTTGTCTGGATATATGTATGTGCGGAGCGCAACAAATGTACGGCCCCTTTGATTAATATTCCCAATGATCAATATTCAAAAGCAATCCACCACTCTTCTCCTTACTACAGATGTTATTCATCTCCCCCCCCCTTGAGGTATCTGTGTTATGCAGATATATGTTGTTGGAACATTCCAGATACGTAGGGCCTACGCAGAATCTGCACGTTTGCGCAGTACATCTCATCTTGTTTCAAGCTCCCTGTCTCCAGGGAGAGATGCTCCCCAGGGTAACCTTCGTGTCGAAGTCGAATGTTTTTGTTCACAGGCTCCAACATTCCCAACAAGATACGACTGTTCTATGGCCGTAGCCTTGGAAAATCACAGGGCACAGAATGAAGAAGAGAGATCTCAATTCACATAGTTACAGAAAATAGTTTTCATTAGCACGAAGCAAATTCTAATACTTTAATGATTACGGATGATCCGGATCAATCAAGGATAAGCAATTAATAATAAAATAATCACATAAATGTATAATTTCAACAACAAACCTAACCACCACCAAGAAGCCATCCGTCAGAAATATCGCTGATGGCAAAGCGATGACACAAATCCAAATGGACAGTATCGTGCCCCCAGATTAACCTTCCATCCATCCATCCATTCATTATCTGAACCCGCTTATCCTGAACAGGGTCGCTGGAGCCTATCCCAGCATACATTGGGCGAAAGGCAGGAACACACCCTGGACAGGTCGCCAGTCCATCGCAGGGCACACACACCATTCACTCACACACCATTCACTCACACACTGACACCTATGGGCAATTTAGACTCTCCAATCAGCCTAACCTGCATGTCTTTGGACTGTGGGAGGAAACCGGAGTACCCGGAGGAAACCCACGCAGACACGGGGAGAACATGCAAACTCCACACAGAGAGGCCCTGGCCGACGGGGATTCGAACCCAGGACCTCCTTGCTGTGAGGCGGCAGTGCTACCCACTGCACCATCTGTGCCACCCCATTGAGCAAAATCTTGCTTTGAAAGTGGACTAAAATATTTTTAGCCAACTTCTAATTGAGATTTCAATGCTGATCCTTTTGTTCATTGAATAGGATGCCTACTCTTTCAGTTCATTCATTGCCATGTTGAAATTTCCTGAATGTTTTATGTTCAGGCCTCAATAGTTGTGCAGTGTTCTCTGTGGTATGAGCAGCGATATGGGAGGAGAGACAAGGGGAGTTTGAGTATTGAGTATGCCTTCTGACCTATTAGTAACCTCCTCACTGGTAAAACTCTCAACAAAGTTTAAAAAATGTGTTTTCTGTTTACTCTGGTTCCTTTGGTCTCATGCTGCATTTTGTCTAAAGGAAACCACTCTGTGTGACCATGACAAACAGCAGCCTCTTCTGTCTTACTTACAAAAGCTTAGAGATGTATTTTTAGTTCAGAATGAAACTCTAGTTTCAAGTAATGTGTGTGAGAAAGAGCAGGATAGATTTCGTGTTTCTGAGAAGACCCATTTACGTAGACATTGGCCTCTGTTGTTGCACTGCTCACATTGACAGAGTTAAGTTTCGTTTCTCTGAAAATGCGAATAAAGGGAGTAATATTCCGGTTCTGCGATGTCGAAATGTTGGGCATGGGGTGCGTCACGCAATTTGCTACATGCGAGCTGAGACCTGCAAACATTCTAATTAAACCTAACCCCCAGCAAGAAGCCATCCGTCAGAAATATCGCCGGTGGCAAAGCGATGACACAAATCCAAATGTACAGTATCGTGCCCCCAGATTAACCACGGAAGATAATAGCCTAGCCTACTCTATAACTGCCATCACATACAACTTGTTGGGCGATGTTTACAGCGTGGAAGCCTACCCATTTCTACACAAAAGTCTGTTCGTTCTTATTCGGTGCCTTGATGATGGGAATTTGTAAACTATCAGTGGCACCAAGTAGTAGCTCAACATAGACGTTTCATTTGACGTCTGTGTTGCTGCTTGTGAAACTGAATGAAATCAGTATTTACAATATGTCGTCACTTTAACTGGACGGAGGATTTGCTTATTCCATTGCTTCTGACAAGCCCAAGAAAGCTGACGATGATACGGAGCTGCTTTTTCTTAACTATATGCCAAAGAGGCGTAGGCAGAAACAGCTTATACAAAAGAAAAAAAAGTGTAAGTAACCAACGTCAGGGGATACTTGAAACGAGATAAGGTCATGCTCCTGTTAGTGGTTTCTGTCAGGAAGGTTACAACTCAATTCATTATTTCATGAACTCCATACGTATCAGAAGGGTGGGAAGATTCTTTATGGAACTTGCCTCTATTTCAGCACTATCAGAAGAAATGCTGTATTTGCAGTCGCAGTTTTATTTCCGATTCGCAAGGGGTACATTTTCGTGAAACTCGTTTTTATTGATGTTGCAATCTGAGAGTGAAAATCCTCGCGAATCGCTTTCGTGAAACGAGCCACTGATTTTCAAACACAATTCCACTTTGACAGTCCGTCAATTCGACTTGTCTGAGAGTCACAAGTCTCCCCTGTATAGGCTAGCTAACAAAAAAGAAAACTATGTTAAACTATCAAATTGCTTAATGAGGTGCCAAAAGCGGTGTTATACTCCATCTCTTCAAGAACATCAAAACCCCACCGGATGTGCTGTCTATTTCATCTTCATCTCACTACTGCTCATCGCCCACTCAGGCTAAGCCAATCGTTTGGCCTGCACAGCTTGGGCCCTCAGTAAAATATCCGGTGTTAATTCGGCCGTAACAGAGTGTATTTTTTTATTACTTTTGTTATAGAGAAGTCGACCACATTTGTTAAAGAGAAGGTCAATCAATCCACAGCTGGAATATGTTTGATAAAAACTACACATTCCGCTGTGTGGTTCAGGTTAGTGTGTCTCAGATCTCTCTGGATTTCACTGTGTGGTTCAGGTCAAACCACCCTGTCTTACCACCCTAACTCACATAATCCCTTACACAGAGAGCTGGAGCATTCACATAACATTCAGTCAGGATTGGCATGTGCTACAGGTTCCCAGTGTGAACACAGACCTTGGAAATGTACGCTTCTCATTCACCCATTTATACAGGTGCTCCCTCGTCAGGAGCCTTTGGCTGTTGGTTGTTTTGCTCAGGGACACTTCGACACACCCAGGGCGGGATCCAACTGCCAGCCGACTGCTCTTACTGCCTGAGCCAATGTCTCCCGCTTTTAGATACATTGCTCCATCCACCTGGAATAATTGACAAAAATAATCTTAACGCTGGATTCTCTTGCGCAGTGTTGGAGAACTCATAAATGATCTGTATTGTACTAATTGTTTAAACACTTTTTTTTGTTATTTCTCTACATATTCACTGAGTGTATTATGTTTTAATTGTAAAGTCAGCACACTTGTAAAAGAGGGCGTGTGTCGCTCAATGTGTTTTTTCCAAGTGTAAATATAAGTTGATTGAAAGCTAGTTTTTTTCCCCCTACAAGGGAGTTAAAAAAAAATTTTTTGTTTTGTTTTTTTACCTCACCTGTTTGCTATTTATGGGCTGCAGTCCTGGTGTTTGTTCTTTCCTACTATGTAAAGCATGTTTTTGTAAAAAGCACAAATGTACAAATGAAATGTAATGGCCTTTTAGAACTTTCGGTGTGAGACGGGCAGACGACTGCTCTTACTGCCTGAGCTAATGTGTTAGTGGGGGTTAGTGACTGAGCCTCAGGGCTGGATGGTGTTAGTGGGGGTTAGTGACTGAGCCTCAGGGCTGGATGGTGTTAGTGGGGGTTAGTGACTGAGCCTCAGGGCTGGATGGTGTTAGTGGGGGTTAGTGACTGAGCCCCAGGGCTGGATGGTGTTAGTGGGGGTTAGTGACTGAGCCTCAGGGCTGGATGGTGTTAGTGGGGGTTAGTGACTGAGCCTCAGGGCTGGATGGTGTTAGTGGGGGTTAGTGACTGAGCCTCAGGGCTGGATGGTGTTAGTGGGGGTTAGTGACTGAGCCTCAGGGCTGGATGGTGTTAGTGGGGGTTAGTGACTGAGCCTCAGGGCTGGATGGTGTTAGTGGGGATGAGTGAACTGAGCCTCAGGACCAGCTGGTTAAGGGGACTCTTCTCTGGGCTCAGCTCTTGGCATTGCAGGGCTTTGTAATGGTATGAGTGGGGGTCACTGTTTTTTTAAAATGTTTTTGCCCTCTTTTGTATTTTTATTAATAATGGATATTGTCCTAATTCTGCCCTGCATGCATTGTTGGCTGTTTTTCGTTTTACTTGTAAGATGTCCTTACAAAACTCTGCATGCAGGGTTTCAGTTGGGTATTTGTCCCATTGAGCAAAATCTTGCTTTGAAAGTGGACCCCACACTTCACTGCCATATAGGGCAATTGGTTCAATTACAGATTCAAATATTTTTAGCCAACTTCTAATTGGGATTTCAATGCTGATCTTTTCATTCATTGCCATGTTGAAATTTCCTGAATGTTTTATGTTCAGGCCTCAATAGTTGTGCAGTGTTCTCTGTGGTATGAGCAGCGATATGGGAGGAGAGACAAGGGGAGTTTGAGTATTGAGTATGCCTTCTGACCTATTAGTAACCTCCTCACTGGTAAAACTCTCAACAAAGTTTAAAAAATGTGTTTTCTGTTTACTCTGGTTCCCTTGGTCTCATGCTGCATTTTGTCTAAAGGAAACCACTCTGTGTGACCATGACAAACAGCAGCCTCTTCTGTCTTACTTCCAAAAGCTTAGAGATGTATTTTTAGTTCAGAATGAAACTCTAGTTTCAAGTAATGTGTGTGAGAAAGAGCAGGATATATTTCGTGTTTCTGAGAAGACCCATTTACGTAGACATTGGCCTCTGTTGTTGCACTGCTCACATTGACAGAGTTAAGTTCCGTTTCTCTGTAAATGCGCGTAAAGGGAGTCATATTCCGCTTCTGCGATGTCGAAATGTTGGGCATGGGGTGCGTCACGCAATTTGCTACATGCGAGCTGAGACCTGCAAACATTCAAATTAAACCTAACCCCCAGCAAGAAGCCATCCGTCAGAAATATCGCCGATGGCAAAGTGATGACACAAATCCAAATGTACAGTATCGTGCCCCCAGATTAACCACGGTAGATAATAGCCTAGCCTACTCTATAACTGCCATCACATACAACTTGTTGGGCGATGTTTACAGCCTGGAGGCCTACCCATTTCTACACAAAAGTCTGTTCGTTCTTATTCGGTGCCTTGATGATGGGAATTTGCAAACTATCAGTGGCACCAAGTAGTAGCTCAACATAGACGTTTCATTTGACGTCTGTGTTGCTGCTTGTGAAACTGAATGAAATCAGTATTTACAATACGTCGCCACTTTAACTGGACGGAAGATTTGCTTATTCCATTGCTTTGTCTGACAAGCCCAAGAAAGCTGACGATGATACGGAGCTGCTTTTTCTTAACTATATCCCAAAGAAGAGGCGTAGGCAGAAACAGCTTATACAAAAGAAACGTCAGGGGATACTTGAAACGAGATAAGGTCATGCTCCTGTTAGTGGTTTCTGTCAGGAAGGTTACAACTCAATTCATTATTTCATGAACTCCATACGTATCAGAAGGGTGGGAAGATTCTTTATGGAACTTGCCTCTATTTCTGTATATGCATTTTCGTGAAACGCAAGGGGTACATTTTCGTGAAACGCGTTTTTATTGATGTTGCTATCTGAGAGTGAAAATCCTCGCAAATCGCTTCCGTGAAACGAGCCACTGATTTTCAAACATAATTCCACTTTGACAGTCCGTCAATTCGACTTGTCTGAGAGTCTCCCCTGTATAGGCTAGCTAACAAAAAAGAAAACTATACACCCCATCTCTTTAAGAAAAAAAGAAAACTAGGTAAAACTATCAAATTGCTTAATGAGGTGCCAAAAGCGGTGTTATACTCCATCTCTTTAAGAACATCAAAACCCCACCGGATGTGCTGTCTATTTCATCTTCATCTCAGTACCGCTCATCGCCCACTCAGGCTAAGCCAATCGTTTGGCCTACAGTAAAATATCCGGTGTCAATTCGGCCGTAACAGAGTGTATACGAGTCAAATATGGAACATTAAATCAGCAGCAAGGGTTGATTTAACACCAAAACTGTGTACCTTCTGAAAGAACAGGTTGAAGAGGTCTTTTTGCTCTGCTAAAAAGAAGAAAATAAGTTAAATATGCTGGCAAAAAACTGGGAAAATAAGTTGGGGTTGCTTGCCAAAAGGAAGGAGGGAACAAGTGTGGACTCAGGGGTAACGTGACAAACGGCAGGCTTTAATATAGCAGTGTCGTGTTCTGGTTTATAAACACGCAATAAGACACGCGGTCGGTAAGTAGCATTTAGCTAAAGTCTTTATGTCTTCCACTCAGCGAGCAAGACTGTCCTCAATCACTTCCCCGATCACTCCTCTATAACATCCGCTTCACAGAACATGCGTAAGTGCCTTGCACATGAAATAATTATACCACAGGTATAATTTAATAAAATTATTAAATGAACAATTTGTGGGGTGTCTCGGGGGCGCAGCCTGTAGAGCACTGACCGCAAGCTCATTGAGCCGCCACGTCGGCGGTTCGAATCCGACCGTCTGACATTTGTCTCATGTCTTCCCCTCTCTCTCGCTCCCATTCTTCCTGTCTCTCTATACTATATACTGTCCAATAAAGCTGAAAAAGGCCTAAAAAATATCTTTAAAAAAAAGAATTATACCACAGCCGAGGTATTTACCCAGGTAAACCGGGGTATTTCCCCCGGTAAAGCAGGCGTACATACCCAGGTAAATCAGACAAGTTTATGTGAGGTTCAGTTTATCTTACCTGATAGCCCTCACCAATCAGGTTCTCTTTCTAACCAGACACAAAAACCAGGACGTAATAAATTATTTGCACATTTTATTGAATTCATGACATCTTCGGTAATAAAGTAATGAACACCCAACAAATTGTGACATGGTTCTTTAAAACAAATAGACCTCCATCACCAAGCCAAAACCCAGGGTAGAGGGGCTGAGTGAACGTGGTCTGGAGGCAGGAGGGTCATTGTGTCAGAGACACTGTAGAAGGACAGAGTTCCTGCCCTGTGATCCAGGTACACTCCTATTCTGGAGGAGGAGAGAGCAGGGAGTTTAATTTCCTCATCGTTGTGCCAGAAACTACAGCTGGTGTCACTGCAACGCAGTCTCCAGGACTTGTCATCATGTCCCAGGACCCCTCCTTTGCTGCCGATATCTTTATATGTGATTGCTATATTAACTCTGTCTTCCCCACTCCAATCCACCTCCCAGTACTGACAGCCAGACAGGCCCTGTTCGCACAGCACTGCAGCAAAGCTATCATATCTCTCTGGATGATCAGGATAGGGCTGGAGCCCCTTACGGTTAGCCTCTCTGTTCCCCTCAGGCAGGGAGAGGCAGTTACTTGCTGTGTTGGGGTCCAGTGTGAGGTGACAGTAATCTGGAGGAGAAGGTTAAGATTCAATATGAGGACGGGTCCATCTAAAGCGCCCACCGTTCCACAGATGTTATCAGGATACAGCATGATTTAAAAAATGTTTCATGTGCATGTGCGTTTATGATCGTTTCAGAGGAACTGTACTCAAAGAAATACAAGCACTGGTTGACATTGACTGCCTCTATAAGTAGAATTTGGGTGATTTCTGCCCACCAATGATGTGATCATTGACTCACAGTTCCGGCTTGAGGAGCCAATTACAATCCCTTATTGGAGGGCGACAGAGCAGCTGAATGGTGGATGGTTACTCATTGATGCTTGAGTGTGTAAGCTTTAGTTCAACAGACGCACACTAGTAGATAGCAAACAAATGCATCCTCATCGAAAGCCTCAGCCTTAAAAATGCAAACAGAAAAGGGTCAAAATATTATGGGCCTTTCTGAAGGCTCTCACACCTCAGCATTCTGTTCCTGGTTTTCAGGATCAAAACGGCCACAAATTGTGACGTACCTACATATTTTTAAAAAGTCCCTGACCCTGCACCCAGAGCACCCAAGAGCCCAATGGTCAGCTCTCTGTGCTTAGGTTCACATGTAGCGCCGTGATCCCAGAATTATGCAAAAATATAGAATGCAGGAAATCATTTGATGAACAGCTTAGACAAATAGCACTTTAACTCTAAAATATGCGTACTTTGACCAAAAGTTATACTTGTATTACTTAGATAAATTTGGAACACAAATCGAAAGCTCCAAGACAATATAAAAAAGCTCAAAAACACAAAAACTGTGCGTAGAATAGAAGTTATGAGATATGATTTTTTTTTTATTAAAGTGAAGTAAAGAGTATATTTAAGAGCAAGCACTCACACTGTAAGAAATCCTCTCTGGTCTTGAGCTGTGTGTGAAAGCTGCTCCAGCTCAGCGTCTCTCCTCCTCAGCTCAGCCATGATCCTGCTGCTCCTGATTCACTGTTAGTGGCACTAATGTCACCCAATTTTAGGTTCTCACACTGTTTTCTGAAGGTTGGTTTTGGTTCCCAGAACATCACATTTGTAAAGTTTTCTGGGAGTTCTTAGAATGTTTATATGTAAGGCTTCTTAACATTCTCACATTACACTGACATTATATAGACCTCATTGTAGGTTACCTGAACATGTAATTTTTTTGGCGAACTTGGAAACATTCTGTGTAACTTTCGAAAAAGGCTGTGAGGGAAAACATTCTTAAATCACACATTGCTGGAACATTTTCTTGGGAACGTTACGTAAACAACGCTCTAAAACATTAGCTATTACATCACATGTTTCTAGAACTTTCCAAGAACTTTATTTTTGTAGCATTACAGTGGAACCTTCTGTGAACCTATCGATAACCTTGATGAATATCCTCATAACATTCCCTGTTAGGTAGGAAACTGATATTTTAATAAGAATTTTTAATAAGAATTACATAAACCTCATCATTTACTGCCCAATCCCTTAGGAACTTACACAACCACACACTGCCACAAGGTGTGCTAACCATTTATAGATTTATTTTATTTCATTCTTCTGGTAAACAAGCACAGCATGTAGTACCCAACACTGCCCAGTACAACACAAAACAACAACAGCCATGAAACCCAGAGTCTTTACAGCAGCTGCTCCATATAAATGCCTTCACCACAAACACTCTAATCCCACATTGGATGAGTGGCATAGGGAAACCAAAATGTCTGAAATACCCTTTAATAAAAGATGAGAATCTGCATGTGAATTGTTTCACTACAGAATTATGATTGTGGCGTAAAGAGCCAAATCAAGAAGAAAATGTCTTTGATCCAAACATGGAGCTCACTGTAATAATGGAGCCCATGCTTTAGAGTGACTGGATCTGCTTCAGTGTGACCAAAATGATGTTTCCTCAGTTTCAGTTCAGCTCATTATTTCATTCATTTAATCATTTGAGGTTGAAGATTGAACTGCATTTAATTCATAATTCAGTGTTTTTCCCTCTCTTTAATTACAGCTGATCTTCCCTTCACTTTCTGACTCACCACAGATCACACAGTTTTACAAAGGATCTAGAACCCCGGATAGAGGGGCTGAGTGAATGTGGTCTGGACTGTGTGCAGGAGGGTCATTGTGTCAGAGACGCTGTAGAAGGACAGAGTTCCTGCCCTGTGATCCAGGTACACTCCTATTCTGGAGGAGGGAGCAGGGATAGTAGTGCTCTCCTTATTGTGCCAGAAAGCGTATTTGGAGCTAGAGACGAGCAAACTCCAGGACTTGTCATTCCATCCCAGAATGTCTTTCTTGCTGATCTCTTTATCTGTCACTGCTATAAAAAACAAAAGATCTCCACTCCACTCAGCCTCCCAGTAACAGCGTCCAGACAGACCCTCTCTGCACAGCACCTGGGACCTGCATTCAAATCTCTCTGGGTGATCAGGATATGACTGGATCTCTCTCACACTGGTCACCTCTCTGCTCTCCTCAGACAGACGGAGGTATTCATACGCTGTGTTGGGGTCCAGTGTGAGCCCACAGGAATCTGATAGAGCAGAATGAGAGAAGAGAGCTCAGTGATCATAATAAACTGACATATTTAAGAAACACTTAATTTCACATTTCACTCCTCTGTAATGTTATATAAATATTTTTATTTCTTTAAAAAGTAATTCTGGGGCTGAGCACGGGCACTGTATCTCTAACTATTTAATGAACTAAATCAAGTTCATCCTGTTTCAGCCTGTCTTCCTGCTGTAAATTCAGCAGCTCCATCATAACTCTCATGCTAAGTAACTGAGTTGGCTAATTAATAACAATAATTAATACAGATTTGGCGCCGATACGGCTTGTGTAATATTGTCAGAGTATGCAGTGGAAAGGCAGTGAAGTACCATTTAAAGGAGCCTTTCTGGCCGTAGCAATCCTGCAGCTTTATGGGTAAAACAGATGCAAATGCCTTCAATGTTTGGGGTTTGATTTCTGCTGGGGCTGTCCATGCTAAAAGTAGTGATAACAGTCACCAGCTACCATGTGCCTTGACTACCCACAGTTATTTCACTGTTTCTTACTAAATACTCGGTTGATGTAAGCTATTGACTAAAATAGACTGAAAATAGTGGATTTAGCACTACAATTATTACAAATAATACACACATACACACACACACTCACATACACACACAGACACACTCACACACACACACACACACACACACACACACACACTCACTCACTCACTCTCACACACACACACACACACAACCACACACACTCACTCACATACATACACACACACTCACACACACACACACACACACACACACACACACACACACATACACACTCACTCACATACATACACATTATCACACATACACTCACACTATTCAAAACATTCAGAAAATTCCTCTGTGTTTTTTAAAGCAAAGGCAGAACACAATGTATTTCATGAGTCATTTTAAGTGTTTTCCCCTTTAAGTTTTATAAACACTTGAAGAAGGAGAGAGGAGAGGACAGGTCTTTTCACTTCCTGTTTGATGAGACAAAGCCTTTTTCCAGCATCATCAGCTCCAGGGTCTTAAAGGGACAAGCCCGGCCCCTCCCTCCTGCCAGTACTCCACTTTGGAGAAGGAGGAGGAGCCAAAGTCTGAACTGAATCTGCACTGTAACCCCCTTGCCCCCCGCCCCCCCTAATTTAGGTTTAATAGCAGACTCACATTGTAAGAAGTCCCCTCTGGTCTTGGGCTCCAGATTATACAGTTCCACTGTAGGGAGAGATCACAAGAAAGACGTTGTATGGTGGCCTGTAGTGTCGTGGTTAAGGTAAATGACTGGGACACGCAAGGTCGGTGGTTCTAATCTCGATGTAGCCACAACCTCACAGCTGTTGGGCCGTTGGGCTCTTGAGCAAGGCCCTTAACCCTGCATTGCTCCAGGGGAGGATTGTCTCCTGCTTAGTCTAATGAATTGTACGTCACTCTGGATAAATGCATCTGCCAAATGCCAATAATGTAATGTAAAGACATAACATATACATATCTATTATAACCCTAAACCTTGTAAAGGCTTCCTTGTCTGTAATTGGTACAACTCTGGTCCCCATGGTGACAAACGCCAATAATGGACACCCTGATACGCTAAGGAAGTGATTGACACCTGACCAATCAGAAACAGCTGATCCTAAAATGGGCGGACTGGTCATTTAAAGTGAGTCATTGCCAAAACTTTTCTGTTGTATCTCTTTCATTCTGAAGTATTTGTGGTAGAACTGAGCATGCATGCTTCCCATAGCCAACACAGCATTAATGCACCCCCTCCCCCCATCAGCCTAACCTGAGGACCTGGAGAAAATCCACACAGACAGGAGGAGAACCAGCAAACTGCACAGGAAAACGCCCCAGCATCCAGACCCTGGACCCTCTCTCTGTGAGATCACAGTGCTGCCCACTGCACCACCGTGTCACCAAACATGAAAACACACAAACAATAAACTTGATGAAGCATCAGTCATATTATTGTCACAAGCTGGTATGTAGGCAGCCTTTCAAAGGAAATTATACATCATACATGTCCAGGTTAAATTCAGAGCAACAGGAATCTTTGATCTGCTGATGTACGCATTAAACAGAAAGATTCACAGAGTTTAGATGATCAAAAATATGCCATCCAATGTGTGTGTGTGTGTGTGTGTGTGTGTGTATGTGTGTGTGTGTGTATGTGTGCGTGTTTGTGTGTGTATGTGCGTGAGTGTGTGTGTGTGTGTGTGTGTGTGTATGTGTGTGTTTGTGTGTGTGTGCATGTGTGTTTGTGTGTGTGTGTTCGTGTATGTGCACATGTGTGTGTGTGTGTGTGTGTGTGTGTGTGTGTGTGTTCGTGTATGTGTACATGGTGTGTTTGTGTGTGTGTACATGTGTGTTTGTGTGAGTGTGTGTGTGAGCAGGGTGTTGTGATGCGTCTAGTGTAGTTGTGCAGTAGTTAGAGGGAAGGTGCATGTCTGCTTCCCACCTGCTTCAACCCTCTTGCTTACAGCTCGCTGCCGCTGGCTAGCCCCTGTGGTGAACAGGAAAGCAGCCGAGTGTGTAAGCCTTCCCTTGCCAGTACACCGCCTCTCCTTCACCAAGACTCCTGCCAGGCCTCCTCGTGGCCACACGGTCACTGGGTGCCTCGCGGCCCCAGGCTGGGGATCTGGGAGCTGCAGTGGTCCCCAGAGGTGTGACGTGCAGGCCCACAGTTGTGGACATGCCCTGGCGTCCACCAACCACTGTCCCGCTGCCTTGTGGGTAAGTCCAGAAAGACAAAGGCTAGGGGAGCACACCCTGAGAGAAAAGCTGGTGCTGGCAGGCACACCACAGGCGGTCCTCCGACAGACTGGAGCTCCGGCAGCTGTGAGGAGTTACCGGTCGTCCTGGATCATTTCCTTGCCATCGGAGTACAACTCCCCACAGCGAAGAAGTGCCGTTGGAGCAAGCGCATCCCCTTCTTCACTTCAAATAATCTCAGCGCGCAGGTATCTGCTACTGGCCTTGTGAGTTCCATCCAGACCCCCCTGCCAACCTATCAAGTCTACTGGCGATGGGGTGCCTGGTGATGGGGGCAGGACTGAATGATCTGGAAGCTCCTAGCTATGTCCCTGCACAGTAGCGGCACAGGGCTATTTGGTTGTCAGCAGCTGGGATTTTGAGTGGCAGCTGCTCCCGGCAGACCCCTGTGTGTCTGAGCAGCCCTATTAAGGACCACACTGCTCTCCCCAGTTGGGAGGTCTAGAAAAGGTGACCTAAACATTGCCCACTCAGACTCTCCTGCATGGGATACTGCGCCCATCAGGACATTCCGTTTAGCGGTCCAAAACAAAAAAGCAAAATATATTCCTACGACTTGCAACATGGAATGTCAGGACCCTCTTGGACTCTAGCCACAACACCGACAGGCCCAGTCGAAGGACTGCACTGATCGCAAGAAAGGAAAGCAAGAAGAAGAAGAAGAAGAAGGCAGAGCTGAAGTGCTACAACATCGACATTGCTGCTTTAAGCGAGACCAGACTCCTGGGTGATGGATCACTCAAGGAAGAGGGAGAGGGCTACACCTTCTTCTGGAAAGGTTACCCCAGAGGAGGACAACACCTGCATGGTGTGGGCCGGGCCATCAAGAACTGCCTCCTGCCAAATCTCACGTAGACACCGACTGGCGTAAGTGAAAGGCTTATGTCACTCCGCATCCCCCTCGTCAGAAAGCAATATGCCACCCTCTTCAGTGCTTACGCACCCACCCTTCCATCAGAAGAGGAGGTGAAAGACCACTTCTACGAGATGCTGGATGAGGCCCTCCGCAAAGTCCCCAAAAATGACAAAATCTTGCTGTTGGGTGATTTCAATGCAAGAGTGGGGAAGAATAGTGACATTTGGAAAGGCGTGATTGGACAACATGGCATCGGCCACACCAATGCAAACGGGTTAAGACTCCTAAGTCTCTTTGCTGAACACAATCTCACCATTACCAACACCATATTCCAGATGAAAAATAAATACAAAACCTCCTGGATGCACCCCCGGTTCAAGCACTGGCACCTTCTGGATTACATCATCGTCAGGCACTCGGATCTGAGGGATGTCCACATAACACGAGCCATGAGAGGAGCGGAGTGCTGGACCATCGGATGATCATGGCCACGCTCAAAATGAGGATCAGCCCAGCAGTATGCCTCAGAAAGTCCACCAGGAAAAGGCTGCACTGTGTCCGGCTGCAGGAAACAGACGCATGCAACAGCTTCCGCTGTTCCCGAGCTAACCAGCTGGAGAACACTGAGTCTCTCCTGGGCATGGAGGGGACACCGATGACCAGTGGTCCTCCCTAAGTGCTTCACTTTATGAAACAGCAGCCCAATCTATCGGCTACAGCAGGAAGAAACACCTGGACTGGTTTGATGAAAACTCCACAGACATCTCCACTCTCCTCAACAGCATGCATAAAGCCCATAAAGCCTCACTCAATAACCCATCTTCTGCAGCCCTTAAAACCAAATGGCAAGACCAAAGGAGAGAGGTGCAGCCCTGATGCACATTAGAAACCAGTGGTGGGTACACAAGGCAGAGCAAATACAATCCTATGCAGACAGGTATGACATGCATAACTTTTATGATGCATTAAAGGCCACTCATGGTCAAGAACCTACACTGTCAATCAATCAATGTATGTGTGTGTATGTGTATGTGTGTGTGTGTGTATGTGTGTGTGTGTGTGTACGTGTATGTGTGTGTGTGTGTTTCCACAAGTGCTGCATAGCAATGAAAGTGTCACTAGATGTTTTGCAGGAATGCTTTGGTGAAGGCCTGTGTGTGTTAAGAGTTCACTGATGAGGGACATCACTGAAAAGGGTGATTTCTGTATGCCAGAATGAAAACAATCATCTTCAGCCTGATTTTTAACTGAGGTGTGCATTACTGTTGAGAGCTGTAATTCCTGGATCACCTATTAAGATGTCAATACCATCAAATTAAATTAGACAGTCTGCACTTTGAACTCATATTCATTGTTTTGTTTCAAATCTAATGTCCTGGACTACAGAGGCAAAAGAATAACAATGTGTTACTGTCTAAATATGTATGGATACCTACTAGTTATATTCTGGCCAGAAGGACCACCTCATAACACACTGGGTGCTTTCAATGTCTCATCCCTACACATATTGTGGCTCATTTGGAGCTTCAAGTGTCACTCCACACTGTGATATATAACCTGTGAGACAGACTGAAATGTCACTCACCCCTCTCATTAATAATATATAACCTGTGAAAGTGCCTTTCATGATGTAAAAGTGAATCTCACCAGTGTGTTGTGTGCAGTGCCTAAACACACTTTCTGCAGCAGGGTTTGTCCACCAACCTTTTCCAGAAACTTTGACCAACTCCGCCTTGAAAACATCCTCCATTCGCTCTTTCAGTTCAGAGACAGATTTCCTCACAGGCTCAAAAGAGACGTGTGGACTGACAGTGATGCTGGGTAAGTCTCCAGGTCCAGGAGGGGCACAGAGAGACTGACAGCTCTGCAGACACACACAGACAGACAGAGAACAGTCTCAGTACAGATTCCTGTGCAGATGCCAGGAGCAGATCTTTGTAAATGAGGAACACACCTCAGCATGTGTGTACAATGTACATAGTGCAGACTGTCAGAGAGCCAGTGATGTTACCTTGAGGAAATGGATGTGATCCTCTGTGTGTGAAAGCTGCTCCAGCTCAGAGTCTCTCCTCCTCAGCTCAGCAATCTCCTGCTCCAGTCGCTCCAGGAGTCCTTCAGCCCGACTCACTTCAGCCTTCTCCTGATCTCTGATCAGCTCTTTCACCTCAGAGCACCTTCTCTCAATGGAGCGGATCATCTCAGTAAAGATCCTCTCACTGTCCTCCACTGCTGCCTGTGCAGAGCTCTGTTAGGAGACACAGAGAGAGGAGGGCTGTGTATTTTAACTAGGCCTTTCACTCAGCTCTTACTGGGACCCCAGACAGCCTGTTCCCCACAGTGTGGCTCAGTGGGATTGAGCCCCACAGGGCTGGAAAGTGGCCCAACACTGGGCTCCTCACTGGCTGACTGGAGGAGAGCCCTGACTGAGCCCTGAAATGTCTCTTCCAGCAGCCAGCTGTTGTCTTCTCCTCTGGTCAGTACCCACCTTGAGTGACTGCACAGCCTGTCTCAGATCCTGCAGCTCCTTCTCTCTCTCCTGGATTCTCTGCTGGAATTTACTCTGTTTCGCCCCCAGCTGCTTCTGTGGATAGATTGATCATTTCCCCCCCAGGTATATTATAATACTTAAATTGTATTATATCATATAACAATGTTGAATGACATTCTCATATTCAAAATTAAACTGATAACACTTTTCAATAATGTTACATGAATTAGCATTAACTAATGTAGTTAACTCAATTACTACTGAGTACTTAATCTATACAGCTTTCTTTAGGTATTTGTACATCATTAATTCATGTTATCAACTCCTATCAAGTTCATGCCAATTCATACTGGAATGAAAAAACAGTTAATATATTTGGTAATGGTTTACTAATTATACATTTATCCTATGGCTTGCTAATGTGGAAATATCCATGAAACAAATACATTAGTTTGATATGTATTAATGAATGACATATTAATGATCACTAATGATAACTAGATATGTATTATTTCATGCTTAAATAATGTATTTGTACCTCATTAATTCATTTTTTAACAACCCCACAAGTAAATGCTAATTCATGGAACCACATTGTATTGCTTGAGGTACAGCAGGTCAGTGTGTGGAAGGGTACTGGCCTCATAGCTAAAGCTTCTAAACTGTGTGAGTGAACTAGCTCCTCCAGCCGTGTTGATTCTCATTCAGGGAGTGAATAGGGGGGTGAGGGGGGTGAACAGAGCTGTCACACAGAGCTGACTTGGGTTCACTTCCTGCTCTTACTGCTCCATCACTGTGGACTTCAGACCAGGAAATCATTGTGCTCCTGAGACCTTTTTAAAATGTATAAAACATTTAAAAACAAAATGTACTTGCTGAAGAAATAAAATAAATGAACACATATTGTAGCTATAAATCAAGATGATATCTGTAATTACTGATGTATTGATATATATCCAGTGTGTACCATTCCCAACCAGTAGAGGTCAGGAGTGTTAAGTCTCTGACCACAGGTTTGAGTTGGACTGTACAAGGTGGACCATCTAACATTAAACCTGCTTTTTCTTGAATGAGTTACATGGCGTGCAGACATATCATTACATGGTACCAGGAGTAAATCGTGATTTTTTAATAAAAATAGATGCTATCTGCCAGCCAAACGAGCTCAAACTGACAGGAAATGTCAGTGAGAACTGGAGAGCGTTCAGACAAAGTTTTGAACCGTATCTTTTGGCTATTGCCATGGACGACAAATCAGATAAACGTTATTGCTAACAGTAGCAGGCCGCGGAGCTACAGATGTTTACATGTTTGCTTTCACTGAAGCAGAGACAAACAAGTTTGACGTGGTTATGGCCAAGTTCGAGGCCTACTGCACACCAAGAAAAAATGAACCGTATGAAAGGTATGTTTTCCGTAACAGAATGCAAAATCACAGCGAGTCCATTGAACAGTACGTGACCGATCTTACCCTGAAAAACCAATCTTGCAATTTTGGTCTGCTACGCGATTCAATGATAAGAGATCAAATCGTGATAGGGGTTAAAGACCAGAAAGTGAGAATGCATCTTCTTAGGGAAGCAGACTTGAGCTTAGACTCGGCGGTTAGGATTTGCCAGGCCTGGGAAAATGCTAAAATGCAGCTGAAGACGTTTGATGACGAGAGCGATGTGGCGCTAGCAGTGGACGCCGTTAAAAGGAAAGTCGGAAAGCGGGCCGAAAAGGGGACAGTGAGTTTCAAAGAGGGCACAAAAACAGAGACTTTTGAATGTAAGCGGTGCGGGAATCACCAAGCACCGAGGAACTGTCCCAAGAAACGTGCGTGCAGAGGAGCAGAAAGCAGACGGGGATACCGACTGAAGTGGTGAGGAGAGGAGAAACGTGCGTGCAGAGGAGCAGAAAGCAGACGGGGATACCGACTGAAGTGGTGAGGAGAGGAGAAACGTGCGTGCAGAGGAGCAGAAAGCAGACGGGGATACCGACTGAAGTGGTGAGGAGAGGAGAAACGTGCGTGCAGAGGAGCAGAAAGCAGACGGGGATACCGACTGAAGTGGTGAGGAGAGCAGCGCAGCACTCTACGTCAGGACTGTGACCGGAAGTGACAGGAAGAAGGACCAATGGATTTCTCAACTGGACGCAAACGGGACATCAGTTTCACTGAAGATAGACACCGGGGCACAAGAGAACATTTTATCGTGGAAAGAGTTCCTGCAACCAAGAAAAAAACCAAAAGTCATTCAGAAGCAAATCAATCTGCGAACGAACAACGATGAGCCCATTCCGACCGAAGGTATGTGTAGATTAACACTTACATGTAAAGGCCAGTCCATTAACGCAATGTGTGTGTGCTAGTAGATAGACAGCCTGTTCTAGGTCTACACACGAGTGAAAAACTGGGCTTAATTAAGAGGGTTCAGGTGATTGACAGAGAGCGGGTAATGCATGCTGACGGGGCTGCTAACGATGCCCAGCACTGTAACACAGCGTCCCAATTCACGGACGTGTTCAAGGGATTAGGCAGGCTGCCTGGACAGCACAAAATACAGTTAAAATACAAAGCAGAGCCAGTCATTCACGCAGCAAGAAAGGTGCCGTTAGCCCTTAGAGAGAAACTAAAGAATGAACTGCAGAAACTGACCGACCAGGGTGTCATAAAACGCATTGAGGAGCTGACTGAATGGGTAAACTCACCTGTGATCGTGGAGAAAGAAAACGGGGAGATGAGACTGTGCATTGACCCTGAGGACTTAAATAAATGCATTAAGAGGGAGCATTACAGGCTGCCCGCAAAATCCCACATTACTGGCACAATGGCGGGCGCGTGGTTCTTTAGCAAACTTGCATCGTCAGGGTTTCACCAGATTGCCCTGGACGAGGAGAGCGCAAAACTGTGCACATTCAACACTCCATTTGGAAGGCATTGTTTCCTTCCTTTGCCCTTCGGAATCTGCTCGGCACCGGAGATATTCCATAGAACCACAGAGCAGCTGTTTGACGGAACTGAGGGGGTGGGAGTTTTCCTAGACGACATAATTATATGGGGAAAAACACAAACCCAACATGACGAGAGACTGCGCAAAATTCTGGAAACAGCGCGCACATCAGGGCTTAGGCTAAATAAGCAGAAGTGCCAATTTGGAGTGAGTGAGCTGACGTACCTAGGAGACCAGCTGTCGACAGAGGGCGTCCAACCAGACCCAGGACAGGTCAGGGCAGTTGAGGAGATGCAGACCCAGAACAGGTCAGGGCAGTTGAGGAGATGCAGACCCAGGACAGGTCAGGGCAGTTGAGGAGATGCAGACCCAGAACAGGTCAGGGCAGTTGAGGAGATGCAGACCCAGAACAGGTCAGGGCAGTTGAGGAGATGCAGACCCAGAACAGGTCAGGGCAGTTGAGGAGATGCAGACCCAGAACAGGTCAGGGCAGTTGAGGAGATGCAGACCCAGAACAGGTCAGGGCAGTTGAGGAGATGCAGGCGCCAACAAACAGGACAGGGCTGCAGCGCACATTGGGCGTGGTCAACTACATGGGAAAATTCATCCCAAATCTGTCAGCAAACACAACGGCGCTGAGAAGCCTACTGGAAACAGTGACGGAGTGGCAATGGACACATGAGCGTGCAAAAGAGCGGAAAGAGTTGAAGAACGGCCTGATGAAGGAACCGGTGTTGAAACTCGGGGCAGTGCTGTGCCAGCCGCAGGACACAGAGTGGTGTCCCATAGCCTGTGCATCGCGCACAATGACCACAGCTGGAAAGAGCTATGCGCACATTGAAAAAGAGACCTTAGGTGCAGTGTTTGGCTGTGAGAAATTCCACGAGTATATCTACGGTAGACCAGTGGTGTTAGAAACGGACCATAAACCTTTAATAGCGATCTCCAAGAAAGGCTCGGGTGAAGCGCCACCACACATCCAGAGACTTCTGTTACGTCTGCAGAAATACGACCTGACTTTCAAATTCATACCCGGCAAGCAACTGATAGTAGCTGATGCACTGTCCAGAGCTAGTTAGCGCAACACAGGCCCTAGTAGTAGTGAGCATGATGTACAAGTCCACATAGACTCTGTGAGAGCGCTGATGCCCGTGTCCGACATAAAATGGAAGGAAATTGTAACCGTACCAGCACTTCACTGAGGAACTAACTGTGGTAGATGGGGTGCTCCTAAAAGGCAGGAGAATAGTCGTCCCATCTTCCATGCGAGCGGAGATGGCTGAGCTGGTGCATGAGGGGCATCTGGGAATAGAGGAGTGTAAGAGGCGTGCGAGGGGAACATTGTATTGGCCATACGTGCACAAAGATGTAGAAAATGTAGTGCAGAGATGCCACATATGTCAGCGCCACAGGCACCAGCAGCCAGAGGAAGCGCTCATGCCACACAGCCAGCCGGGCAGGCCATGGGACAAGGGAGGAACGGCTTTATTTCAGCTACAGGGCAAAGACTATTGAGTCATTATAGAGTATCACTCAAACTACCCAGAGTTTGCACTGCTGTCAGACACTACAGCGACACGAGTCATTAAGCACACAAAGTCGATATTCTCCAGGCACGGCATTCCATCCATGGTGGCATCTGACAATGTAGTACGACTGTGAGCAGTATGGGGCATTCATACGAATATGGCTTTACTGACAATGTAGTATGACTGTGAGCAGTATGGGGCATTCATACGAATATGGCTTTACTGACAATGTAGTATGACTGTGAGCAGTATGGGGCATTCATACGAATATGGCTTTACTGACAATGCGAGGCAGTTCGACTGTGAGCAGTATCGGGCATTCAAATAGTTCAAATAGTAAAGAGACTGCTGAAGAAAGCAGTATTCAGTGGGGAAGATCCGTACCGAGCTATTCTGAATTACAGGGCAGCTCCACTGGAGTGTGGGCGGTCACCCGCAGAGCTTTTAATGAATCGGAAACTGCGCACACGCCTTCCGGCAGCAACGCACGTGCTGGAAGAGGGAGGCAGGGCCAGGCAGCAAGGGGAGAGAGCGCGCAAAACCTACGACAAGACAGCCAAACCGCTTAGCCCTCCGGTCGAGGAAGACACTGTCAGAGTGAGATGTGGGAGCGAGTGGGGACCTATGGCAAAAGTGTTTGGGGAAACAGCAGCAAGAGGTACGAGGTGCAAACAGAAACCGGGCAGGTGCTGAGGAGGAACAGAAGACGCCTTCTTCAGATTCCAAGGAGGCTCGGCACTGGCGCTGATGCTAGCAGCACCACAGACCAAGTTAGTGAGAGCACAGCTGATGAGATGAGCAATCAAAGTCAGACATTGAGTGACACCCCTGATGTCAGTGTCACGCCAAACGTGACAGAGGAGAGGCCTACACCACAAAGAATCCAACGCAGAACGATTCGGAAGCCAATTCGGCTTATTGAGCAATGAACTAGTCACACACACACAAAAGAATGGGGAGGAGAGACAAAAGAGACATTTTCTTAAAGATTTTAATGTGTGGAAGTGATTGCATTTTTTTCTCTTCTACAGATGTGATTCAAGTTTGACTTCACTAAGTTAAAAAGAAAAGAAGGTATTGATATGAGGGGTGGAAGTTTTATGTTTTTTTTGTAGTTTTATGTGATTCAAGTTTGACTCCTAAAGTTCACAAGCATGAGAAAAAAGGGAAGATGTATTGATATTATATCCAGTGTGTACCATTCCCAACCAGTAGAGGTCAGGAGTGTTAAGTCTCTGACCAGAGGTTTGAGTTGGACTGTACAAGGTGAACCATCTAACATTAAACCTGCTTTTCCTTGAATGAGTTACATGGTGTGCAGACGTATCATTACAACTGATAAAATAACATTAGTGTTATTTGCAAGAGTTTCAGTCCTTACCTGTTTCTCAGTCCTTTCTGCTGCAGCTGAGACAGTATCATGGCCTCTGTGTTCATACATCACACACAGATAACAGATCCACTGCTGATGTTTACGACAGTAAACCTCCAGCGGTTTGTCATGATGAGAGCAGATCTTCTCCTGCAGGTCTCCAGTGGCTTTCACCAGTTTGTGCTTCTTAAAGGCAGGAGATTCATAGTGAGGCTGGAGGTGAGTTTCACAGTAAGACGCCAGACACACCAGACAGGACTTGATGGCTTTGTGCTTTCTCCCAGTGCAGACATCACACGCCACGTCTCCAGATCCAGCGAAACAGTGAGCAGGAGGAGCAGCTTGGAGTCCTGTCTTCTTCTCCACCCCTTCAGCCATTTCGTTGCTCTCACTGACAGACAGAGTTTAGTTTAGTTTCTCTGAAAGAGACAGAGTGTAGTGGAGTTTCTCTGAAACTGTAACTTAAATAATAAGAAAGATTTCCTGGTTCTGCTCATAGCTGCAGGAGGGGTTGGCCAAGCGGAGCATAGTTGAGATTTTATCATAATTAGCACACGCACAAATGTGCATATAACTTGTTTAGAAACCTGCATGGTGATCCCTGAATGACTGTGTGGGAACAAGTGCATTGTTGAGTACATAAATTACTTTCATACCTACAGGTGTAGCCAGTTTCTAGAGGGAGTGGAGGTTTATATTTAACATCCTCCATACACAAACACATGACACACGCACAGGCACACACACATGCAGAGACACACACAAACACACAGGCAAACACACACACACACACACACACATGCAGAGACACACACACACACACACATGCAGAGACACACACACACATACACACAGGCAGAGACACACACATGCAGAGACACACACACACACTGTAATCTATTCTGGGGTAAAGTACATGCATTATAATCTCTTAGCAGGTGCTCTTATGAAGGGCGACTTACATTCTTACACACAGTCCATTTATACAGCGGGGGCTTTATACAGAGAGTCAGGTGAAGCACCTTTACCAACGGCTCAATGGCAATGCCCCACCTGGGAATGAAACCTGCAGCCTCGGCATGAGAAGCCCAGCTCACTGAGCCTGCAGGAGTTCTGCCTAAGAGCAGAGTGGAAAGAGGAAAGGGGCTTTCTCACAGGGGAACGCTAGCTGGGCGCAACAGGTACAGAGGAATCTACAGGAGTCACCTGTCTACCTGCTTATGAGAGCTTACTGTGTTATAATAACCTCACTAAACATGGCGCACGGCTGAAATAATCCTGAAAGAGACAGATCGACCACTCAACCCAGCAGGGAAACAGTGTAAACGATGAGCTCCTTACTGTAGATTCTGCCGGCTGTTAGCACTGACGCAAAAGGGTTAGCAATTTCAACCTGACTAGTCTAACAGTTGAAGAGTTGTGGCCATTTAAACTTATTTGCTTCTTATAGTGCCACATATTGGCAAAGCCGTGCCAAAACATGTGTTGATGGCAAATATGTCACCAAAAATGGCATCAACAAACTCCATGGTCTGTGCCAAATTTGGTGAAGCTTGGGACAACTTTGTGGAAGAATGAGCAAATTAAGGATTATATACATTTTCTTCGGCATCAGAATAAGGAATCTAGAGAGAAATCATTTGGATTCAATTGCACACGGTTCAGGAGTTATGGGCCAAAAGGTAAATGGCTGCATTACGTTATTACAGCACCACCATGTGGCTGATAGGCGTTATTACAGTAACCAGCATTGTGGGGGGCAGTGGAACATATCTGCCAAGTTTCATAGCGGAAGGATTTACAGGATTTAGGATTTTCATCTTACACTGTTAGTCTCATTTGCCTCATACAGAGGTAACGACATTACATCACCAGTTTCCCCAAGTTCCAGCTCCAGCGGATTCTCAGCAGTAGGATTCTTTTTGCTGCCCATTCAGTTTTAGGGAAGGAGAATAATAATAATCATAATAATAATAATAATAATAATAATAATAATAATAATAAAAGAATGGAGCAAAAACAAAATGGTTCAGCTTCGCTTGGCCACCGAATAATACTAATTAAAAAAATAATAATAATAATTTTAAAAGGTTATAATAATATTCCCAGTTCCCCGGCTTCTTTTTTCCTTCATTGCAGGGCCAGAGAGTGAATCAGGGGCTGCAATATCTGCGGGTGACCAGTTGCATATCCTGCCCCCAAAGATCCACAAAAAACTCAAAAATAATTTTACATCACCTGTAAATTAATAAATGAAAAAAAAAATTATTATTTTGCCTTTTTTTTTTTTAGATTTACCCGGTTTGGACTTTTACATTAGATTACATTAATGGCATCTGGCAGACGCTCTTGTACAACAAAGTGCATACCCATAACCAGGGATAAGTGCGCTGAAAGACCCAAGAGGGAAGTACAATTTCAACTGCTCCCTGTACAACAAAGATAAGGGCCAGGACCAGGGCCTATTTGAGTTTTTTCATTTATTTTATTTTTATAAACAAACAAATAAACAAATAAACAACAAAGCAAAAGTGACCAAACTCAACTCGCCAAACACTGCTTTCCTAGCCAAACTAAAAATACCGATACACAAAAAAGTAAATCACAGAAAGACAACAATTAAGGTTCACAGGGAGGTAGGGAGGGTCGGGGAGAGGTGCTGCTTGAAGAGGTGCGTCTTCAGTTTGCACTTGAAGGTGGGAAGAGATTCTACAGTTCTGACCTCAACGGGGAGTTCATTCCATCACCGTGGAGCCAGAACACAGAACAGACGTCGTGAGGTGGAAGTTCAGAGAGGGAGAGGTGCCAAGCGGCCTGTGGAGGCTGAACGAAGAGGTCTGGCAGGGATGTAGGGTCTGATGATTTTTTTGTAGGTAAGCTGGGGAAGACCCCTTAACTGCTTGGAAGGCTAGCACCAATGTTTTGAATTTGATGCGAGCCATGACAGGCAGCCAGTGGAGGGAAGTAAGCAGGGGGGTGACAGATGGACTTCACCATCTGGCTTAGGCTATACAGGCTATGTCCATGTTATCCAGCTATCTTAAAGGTACAATAGGATGTCCATGTTGTCCAGCTATCTTAGAGGTATAATAGGTAATTTAGGACTTCTAACGGGTCTCCCTCGGGGTCTCCGCCCAGTTGGACGAGCCCGGAAAACCTCCAAAGGGAGGCGCCCGGGAGGCATCCTGATCAGATGCCCGAACCACCTCAATTGGCTCCTTTCGACGTGAAGGAGCAGTGGCTCTACTCCGAGCTCCCTCCGGATGTCCGAGCTCCTCACCCTATCTCTAAGGCTGAGCCCAGCCACCCTATGGAGGAAGCTAATTTTGGCCACTTGTATACGCAATCTCGTTCTTTCGGTCACTACCCAAAGCTTGTGACCATAGGTGAGGGTTAGGACGTAGATCGACCTTTTGAAACCCAAATTTAAGGACAATAAACACAGGCAGAGGGTGAGTAAACATGTCAGTGGGCCTTTTTCTATGATGGGAAAGGATTTACAATGGTCTTGTAACAATGTTTTAACACAAAAATCTCAGCTATTGTACCTTTAAGCTTAATCCTGTGTTTAACTCTCAGAGACTTAAGCATATTCTTCTCTTAGTTTTCAACTCATAACTTTACCTTCATTACATGACATTCCATGGCATTTAGCAGACGCTCTTATCCAGAGCGACATACAACGAAGTTCAGATCAAACACAAGTACAAGTGCGTAGAGGACCTGAGAGGACAGTACAGTTCCAAGTCCTAGTGTAAACATACAGATACAATCGGAACCCTTGAAGAATACATCAACTTACAAACTAGCATACCACAGTTGGCAGCTAGAATACCCGTACAACAATACAATAGCTAATACAAAAAAACCCCCAATATCTATACAACTATATAAGTGCCATTACAGTCTATGGCATATGAGACTAATCATGGTGGTGAGTTAGGGAGGGAAAGGTGTAGCCTGAAGAGATGAGTCTTCAATCTGCGCTTGAAGGAGGTCAGAGACTCTGCCGTTCTGACATTCACCGGGAGGTCATTCCACCACCGTGGGACCAGGACAGACAGCAGTCATGAGCGTGAAGTGTAGGTGTGGCGAGGGGAAGGCGCCAGGCGGCACGAAGTGGCAGAACGGAGGGGTCTTGTTGGTGTATAGGTCTTGATAAGTGATTGAATATATACAGGGGCTGATCCCTTAACTGCCTGGTATGCGAGCACCAAAGTTTTCAATTTGATGCGAGCCATAACAGGCAGCCAGTGGAGGTTGCTAAGCAGGGGTGTGAATGTCTGGGAACAAGCCAAAGTTGTTGTTTTTTTTACAAATGTGAGAGAATTTATTTTATTTTATAACACACAGCCAACACATAATGTGTTCCAAGGTTTTTTTATTCATATTTCTGACACTCCATGGTCTTGGCGTGACAAAACAACCAAACCAATATCACACATCACAGAAAGCATAGAATTACATACATATTGTAAGTACAAATTACTAAGAAAACAAAACTGTGACAAGTGTTGAACTACATAGATAACGCCATGTACACTATATAGTTACTCCAATAACGTTCCTTTGGCACAAGCCCACTGCGAGCGGAGCAGCCATGGAACTTTAATGGAGGAACTCAGCTTGTTACGTCTAGAGGAACCGTGCTATTAGCATTAGCATTAGCGACGTGGCTGCCTGCTATCCAGTGGCTGCGAAGGGGAAAAGAAACCTACTACCAGTAAAATTAGCATTAGCGACGTGGCTGCCTGCTATCCAGTGGCTGCGAAGGGGAAAAGAAACCTACTACCAGTAAAATTAGCATTAGCGACGTGGCTATCATACTGAGAAGGGTTTGAGAAGTGCGAGATCTACCTTCACTTCCGCGACGTCATCCACGCGGGTCGACACACACTCAAACCCCAATCCGTAGACAGCCACGCAATCACTACGTGAGTGTAATATGTACAATAGTAATAGTAAGATTAATAATAATTATTAAAATAAAAGCCTATGAGCAGGAGAGTTCGACCGTCAGTTACGCTCCTCAAACCCCTTTCTTGACAGAAGCAAAGTGGGCGACTTTTTGCAGCTGCACTGCCCACGTTCTTCGCAGGGTATCTCCACCTGTGGTTGATTTAGAGCCCTGCTTAAAGTGTCTACAGAAAGCTACGAGGATTTATTTTTCAATGGAAGTCTCCGATTGGCTCGGCAATGTTGTCCGTCAAAGTTATAGAGCAAAGCAACTTTGCTTTGCATTGGTGGAATCATGGTAAACCCCACCCCACATACATTACGTGCATAAAGGACTGGCTTGCTTTATTATGCGATAGTGTGACCATCAGCTCCGTGAGAATATTAGCCTTTAAAAGCATTATTAACGTTTGATTAGGAGTGCTTTACTGCCTGCCAATGACCCGGGTGGTCTCAGATGGTTAAGATCTTCCCTTCACGCTCCACCTGATTCCAGATCACACAGTTTTACAGCAGACCCGTAACAATAGAGCCCAAACGCAGGATGGAGGGGCTGAGTGAACGTGGTCTGGACTCTGTGCAGGAGGGTCATTGTGTCAGAGACGCTGTAGAAGGACAGAGTTCCTGCCCTGTGATCCAGGTACACTCCTATTCTGGAGGAGGGGGGAACAGGGATTTCAACGCTCACATTATTGTGCCAGAAGGAGTAACTGGAGGGAGAGCAGAACAAACTCCAGGACTTGTCATTACCTCCCAGAGCACAGTCATTACCCCGCCCCTTCCTGCAGATCTCTTTATACGACACTGCTACAGAAACCCTATAGCTGCTCCACTCTGCCTCCCAGTAGCAGCGTCCAGACAGACCCTCTCTGCACAGCCCCTGGAACCAGCAGTTAAATCTCTCCGAGTGCTCTCGGTATGACTGGTTATTTCCAACACAGGTCACCTTCCTGTTCCCCTCGGACAGACGGAGGGTTCTGTGCATGGTGTCGGGGTCCAGGGTGAGCCCACAGGAGTCTGATGAGAGAAGAGAGCTCCATGATCATAATAAACTGACATCACTTCCATATTTAAGAAACATCTTAATTTCATATTTCACTCCTTTCTTATGTCTTCGTCCACCCATATATATACATGTAAAATAAATTCTGTTCTGAGCTAAGAATCATTTCTTAATATCTCATCTTGGCACATGTTGAAATATCTTTGTTTTTCTTAAATATTAGTCATACACCTTATATATATGTTATGTGTCTCTTTACACAGTGTGTTACTGTGGGATATATTCATCAGACTCTAACCGGGCACTTTATTAGGAACATTTTTACTTTATTACACCAACTTATTCATTAATCAGCCAATTGTGTGCCAGTGGTGCAATGCATACAGTCATGTAGATATGTGTCAGGAGCTTCAGTAAATGTTCATATCAAAAAATGGGATCTAAGTGACTTTGACTGTGAAATGATTGTTGGTGGCAGACAGGGAGGTTTGAGTATCTCAGAAACTGCTGATCTCCTGGGATTTTCATGCGCAACAGTCTCTAGAGTTTGCAGAGAATGGTGCGAAAAACAAAACAAAATCCAGTGAGCAGCAGTTCTGCAGACCGAAACGCCTTGTTAATGAGAGACGTCAGAGGAGAAGGGCCAAAGCTGACAGGAAGGTGACAGTAACGGAAATAACCACACATTACAACAGTGTCACGCAGAAGAGCATCTCTGAACATGCATCAAACCTAAATGGATAGGCTATAGCAGCAGAAGACCAATAAGTGAAATAAAATAAGTCTAGTGAATACCTATTAAAGTGCTCACTGGGTGTAAATTTAATATATTATCCAAATTGAATTCTTCTCAATTTGGTTTAGTGACGGACTCACATTGTAAGAAGTCTTCTCTGGTCCTGGGCTCTCTGGTCCTTGGCTGGGGAACTGGGACTTCTCCCACTGCAGAGAGATGACAAGCAGGATGAGCTCCTAAAGATTCCCTCCTCTTTCCCACCAAAACGGACCTTTATTTCAGCGCATGAAGAGTCCAATCAGCAGCGGGGCCGGTGTGTAATCGGCCATTTTGGCTCCAAGGGAACGGGAGCGTTCAGTGAGTCTATCCTCCGTTTTCATCACTCTTTCATCACTTCATCACCCCCCCCCCCCCCCCCCATCGGTGGATCAGAGCATCGCTGGCCCCGTCTTGACGAGGCCCTTCGCTCAACACACCCAGAAGTCTCCCAGAATTTGGCACCTGCTCCCAAATCGGCAGAAGTCATAAGCGAATCAGCAGCCATGTGCAGCCATGTGGTCTGTGGGTGTTTCATACGTCCAGTGCCCGTTTAGGACCGTTGGGTGAGGAGAGGAGCCGACCGCCGTTCGGTGGTGATCAGACGGTGTAAAGCTGGCAGACAGACCAGGGTCTGCTGGGAACACACAGCGCACCTGACTCCCGGGAAATTAACTGAACTATTAGTGCTGCTGATTGGCCAGACTGCCTCCACAGCTGGAGCGGTTTGAAGGCAGGGAGAGGGAGCAGGTCACAGAGAGAGCAGGTCACAGAGGGAGCAGGTCACAGAGAGAGAGGGAGCAGGTCACAGAGAGAGCAGGTCACACAGGAAGAGGGAGCAGGTCACACAGGGAACAGGTCACAGAGAGAGCAGGTCACACAGGGAACAGGTCACAGAGGGAGAGGGAGCAGGTCACACAGGGAGCAGGTCACACAGGGAACAGGTCACAGAGGGAGCAGGTCACACAGGGAGCAGGTCACACAGGGAGCAGGTCACACAGGGAACAGGTCACAGAGGGAGCAGGTCACAGAGGGAGAGGAAGAGGGAGCAGGTCACACAGGGAACAGGTCACAGAGAGAGCAGGTCACACAGGGAACAGGTCACAGAGAGAGCAGGTCACAGAGAGAGCAGGTCACAGAGGGAGAGGGAGCAGGTCACACAGGGAACAGGTCACAGAGGGAGCAGGTCACAGAGGGAGAGGGAGCAGGTCACACAGGGAGCAGGTCACACAGGGAGCAGGTCACAGAGAGAGCAGGTCACAGAGAGAGCAGGTCACAGAGGGAGAGGGAGCAGGTCACACAGGGAACAGGTCACAGAGAGAGCAGGTCACAGAGGGAGAGAGAGCAGGTCACACAGGGAGCAGGTCACAGAGGGAGCAGGTCACACAGGGAACAGGTCACAGAGAGAGCAGGTCACACAGGGAACAGGTCACAGAGAGAGCAGGTCACAGAGGGGGCAGGTCACACAGGGAGCAGGTCACACAGGGAACAGGTCACAGAGAGAGCAGGTCACACAGGGAACAGGTCACAGAGAGAGCAGGTCACAGAGGGCGCAGGTCACAGAGAGAGCAGGTCACACAGGGAGCAGGTCACACAGGGAACAGGTCACAGAGAGAGCAGGTCACAGAGGGAGCAGGTCACAGAGAGAGCAGGTCACAGAGGGAGCAGGTCACAGAGAGAGCAGGTCACAGAGGGAGCAGGTCACAGAGGGAGCAGGTCACAGAGAGAGCAGGTCACAGAGGGAGCAGGTCACACAGGGAGCAGGTCACACAGGGAACAGGTCACAGAGGGAGCAGGTCACACAGGGAGCAGGTCACACAGGGAACAGGTCACAGAGGGAGCAGGTCACACAGGGAGCAGGTCACACAGGGAGAGGGAGCAGGTCACACAGGGAGCAGGTCACAGAGAGAGCAGGTCACAGAGGGAGCAGGTCACACAGGGAACAGGTCACAGAGGGAGCAGGTCACAGAGGGAGAGGAAGAGGGAGCAAGTCACACAGGGAGCAGGTCACAGAGAGAGCAGGTCACACAGGGAGCAGGTCACACAGGGAACAGGTCACAGAGGGAGCAGGTCACACAGGGAGCAGGTCACACAGGGAACAGGTCACACAGGGAACAGGTCACACAGGGAACAGGTCACAGAGAGAGCAGGTCACAGAGGGAGAGGGAGCAGGTCACAGAGAGAGCAGGTCACACAGGGAACAGGTCACAGAGGGAGCAGGTCACAGAGAGAGCAGGTCACAGAGAGAGCAGGTCACAGAGAGAGCAGGTCACACAGGGAACAGGTCACAGAGGGAGCAGGTCACACAGGGAGCAGGTCACAGAGAGAGCAGGTCACACAGGGAGCAGGTCACAGAGGGAGCAGGTCACAGAGAGAGCAGGTCACACAGGGAGCAGGTCACAGAGAGAGCAGGTCACACAGGGAGCAGGTCACAGAGGGAGCAGGTCACAGAGGGAGCAGGTCACACAGGGAGCAGGTCACACAGGGAGCAGGTCACAGAGAGAGCAGGTCACAGAGAGAGCAGGTCACACAGGGAGCAGGTCACAGAGGGAGCAGGTCACAGAGGGAGCAGGTCACACAGGGAGCAGGTCACACAGGGAGCAGGTCACAGAGAGAGCAGGTCACAGAGAGAGCAGGTCACACAGGGAGCAGGTCACAGAGGGAGCAGGTCACACAGGGAGCAGGTCACACAGGACTGGGGTTTGATGATTCCTGCACTGCTGGCTCCTCGTCCAGCAGAAGGCTGACAGAAAAGGAAAACCAATCCAAATCACCTTCAGATGTCATTCGTGTGATAAATTTGATCTATAGCCACTTTCTTACATTTAGACTACAATGCTTGAATGTGACATATTAGTTTAATTAATAACTTGGCTATATGTGGCAGAAAAAGATTTGACAGGTTTGTACAGTGCAGTAAGCGATGTCACCAATGAAACGTTGGTTTGTCACTAGAAGTTGCAGGAGGACATGGAGAAGCACCAGACAGCCGTTTGGAAGCATGGGGAAGATCTTAATGAAAGGAAATAATGAGGATATTATAGATAGTGGGCTGACATCGAGAGGTAAGAGCAGTCGTCTGGAGTGTCGAAGTGTCCCTGAGCAAGACACCTAACTCTCAAATGCTCTTCACGAGCTGGTCGGTGCCTTGCATGACAGCCAATCGGTGTTGGTGTGTGAGTGTGCGTGTGAATGGGTGAATGCATTGTAAAGTACTGTGGAAAAACTGCTGTATAAATGCAGTCCATTTACAATGAGATTACACTCCTCTGCCCATTTCATAGAGCTGAAACTTTCATAACAGGACTTTCATTTTTCATATCTCCTTCGGTAAACACGATACATTCATATTTTTTTCAAAGCAAGCATTTTTTCATGTCCAATGGAGACCTGAGTCTGATGTTTGCAGAAGAACAGCTGTTACTAATACCTGGGTGAAACCCTGCTCTGCTACTGTAGAATTTAATTGCACAATCGATTATCTTCAAAATATCAGCACCTGTTATTTTCTTTACTAAGGAAATCAGAAAGATGCATTTAGTGGTTCTAACCTGTTTGGGAGATTTTGACTAATTCCCCCTTGCAGACTTTCTCTATTTGTGCTTTCAATTCAGAGACAGATTTTCTCACAGCCTCAAAAGTGACATGTGACTTGAAATTCATTTTGGGCAATTCTCCAGGACCAAGAGGGGCAAACGAAGACTGGCAGGTCTGTAGTGAGAGAGACAGGCAGACAGACAGACAGACAGACAGGCAAACAGACAGACAGACAGAGAACAGTCTAAATACAGGTATTGGTGCAGATGAGAGGAACAGATCATTATAAATTAAGAACGTGCATCATCATGTATGTGTAATGCATCGTAAGATTATCTTGCCATTTTCACATTTTATTTTAATTTTTTTGACCAAACCGATAACATCTGTTTCTAAAACAAGTTTTATTGTAAAAAAGCATATGTAAAAATGTGAACATTTTGGCCAATAACTAGTTTTATTAAATTTATAATTTATAATTAATTCCATTATTATTATTTTTTAATAACATGCAGCTTATTGAAGCATTAATTTATCCCTCGTATCCCCCAGGAGCAAGGAGCTAGGAGCCAGGTCCTCCTTGGTGGCTAAACTTCTCAAGCAAAGAACTACAAGCTCATCCTTCTCAGAATTTGTGACATGTAATTTATGGACCTGTGGATCCACCTCTCCCCATCTGACATGTCTGCTATTCCCGTGGCTTCAACCTGACGTTCCATTTGCCCAATTCACCTTCTCTTGGTTCCTTCGTCCTTGCATCCTTTCCTTGCATTCTCTGATGGGTGGATCAAGGAAAGGAAGCAAGGAAAGGAGTAAGGGGGTAAAAATAAGTGTTTGGGAAGAGTCCTTGGTCTTTGGAGCATCAGTGCATTATAAAGACATGGACGGGGAGAGGCTGGTCCACAGGTCTGCTCTTTCTGCAGCACAAATTCCAAACGGGCTGGAATGAGGGTTGGAAGGACCTTTATTGATTTCCAGGCCACCCAAGGACCGAGCAGACAAGGAAGGTCGCAATGAGCCCATTCAGATCACCAGGGCAACAATCGGCTATTTCAACAGACCTTCAGGTGACCACAGTTTAAAACTAAGCAATTTGAAACAGCTCCTTGTTCATCCTTTGAAAGCCTCCTAGCTCCTTGCTTCTAAATGGTAAATGGTTGGCATTTATAGAGTGCCTTTATCCAAAGCGCTGTACAATTAATGCTTCTCATTCTCCCATTCATACACACACTCACACACCAACGGCGATTGGCTGCCATGCAAGGCACCGACCAGCTCGTCAGGAGCATTTTTTAGGGGTTCGGTGTCTTGCTCAGGGACACTTCAAACATAGCCCGGGCGGGGGATCGAACCGGAAACCCTCCGACTGCCAGACGACTGCTCTTACTGCTCCTCCCCTGTAGGAGCACGCCCACACTTCTCAACCAAGAATGTTATTACACATTCATGTTACGCATGGCCTCAGTCAGACCTTTAGCCTTGCTCCTTAGTACCCTAAATCTAAGTCCTCTGATTTCAGTAGGGCTGCACATTAGCTCTGAACCACATATTTTTCCTCTTACGGGCGTTCTTACTACCACCCCAATGGCGTGTGCGAGGGGTTAACAATGCATTCCTTCCTAACCCATCCCCCTCAGGGGGGCCTAGGGCCGGGTCCTCGACATTACTGCCTGAGTCATGTCACCCCTATTCTAGCGCCTTGCCCCTAGCTTGGTTGGTTTGAATGTCCACAAAGGCTACCATTAATTAATTTCCCAATTTTAGATTTTAAAAGCACTGTCCAAAATAATATGATTTTGCCAGGGTAAATTCAGAGATATGAATGCACTTACATTACATTACATTACATTATAGGCAAAACCATCGTAGTGAACACAAGTCTAGTAATAAAGACATACACTATTGTGAGACTTAAATGGGGAAATTCGCTTTTTGGCACCTATATATAGTTCTATAGGTGGTGGACCAACAGTAAAATGTAACATGGCTGTCATATACTGTACATTTAAGAGGATTAAATAACGGTTAAAGCTTTTTACTAAGATATATATAATCATCATTCCATCCCTAGTACCAGTGATGTTACCTGGAGGAAATGGATGTGATCCTCTGTGTGTGAAAGCTGCTCCATCTCAGCATCTCTCCTCCTCAGCTCAGCAATCTCCTGCTCCAGTCGCTCCAGGACTCCTTCAGCCCGACTCACTTCAGCCTTCTCCTGATCTCTGATCATCTGTTTCACCTCAGAGCACCTTCTCTCAATGGAGCGGATCATCTCAGTAAAGATCCTCTCACTGTCCTCCACTGCTGCCTGTGCAGAGCGCTGTTAGGAGACACAGAGAGAGGAGGGCTGTACATTTTAACTATGCCTTTCACTCAGCTCTTACTGGGACCCCAGACAGCCTGTTCCCCACAGTGTGGCTCAGTGGGATTGAGCCCCACAGGGCTGGAAAGTGGCCCAACACTGGGCTCCTCACTGGCTGACTGGAGGAGAGCCCTGACTGAGCCCTGAAATGGCTCTTCCAGCAGCCAGCTGTTGTCTTCTCCTCTGGTCAGTACCCACCTTGAGTGACTGCACAGCCTGTCTCAGATCCTGCAGCACCTTCTCTCTCTCCTGGATTCTCTGCTGGAATTTACTCTGTGTCGCCCCCAGCTGCTTCTGTGGAAAATTACAATAGAGAACTCTTCAAATACATTTTCATATTCCAAATTATATAGATTACATGTAGATTATATTCATATAAAATACCATGACATGTTTGAGGTACAGCAGGGCAGTGTGTGGAAGTGTACTGGCCTCATAGCTAAAGCTTCTAAGCTGTGTGAGTGAACTAGCTCCTCCAGCCGTGTTGATTCTCATTCAGGGAGTGAATAGGGGGGTGAGGGGGGTGAACAGAGCTGTCACACAGATCACTGTGGACTTCGGACCAGGGAATTACTATTCTTGAATGCTTCTTCAAATATCTAAAACGCTTTATCAAAATAAAGACGTTTAAATAAATATAAAATCCATAAAATGTTACAAAACCCTAGTCTACTTATTGTACCAAGATTGTAAAAAGAGTGTGTCCAGTCCTTACCTGTTTCTCAGTCCTTTCTGCTGCAGCTGAGACTGTATCATGGCTTCTATGTTCATACATCACACACAGCATACAGATACACTGCTGATCGGTACGACAGTAAATCTTCAGCGGTTCGTCATGATGAGAGCAGATCTTCTTCTGCAGGTTTCCAGAGGCATCGGTCAGCTTGTGTCTCTTACCTGGGTTCAGTTCATCATGAAGTTTGAGGTGAGTTTCACAGTAAGAGGCCAGACACACCAGGCAGGACTTGATGGCTTTGCTCTTTCTCCCAGTGCAGACATCACACGCCACGTCTCCAGGTCCAGCGTAACAGTGAGCAGGAGGAGCAGCTTGGAGTCCTGTCTTCTTCAGTTTCTCCAACATTTCAGCAAACATGCTATTTTTGTTTAGAACAGGCCTTGGGGTGAAGGTCTGTCTGCACTGGGGACAGCTGTAGACACCAGTATGATCATCCTGATCCCAGCAGCCCTTAATACAGTCCAGACAGTAACTGTGTCCACAGGGAATAGTCGCCGGATCCGTCAACAGGTCCTGACAGATTTTACAGTTGAACTCGTCCAGACCAGCCATTGTACACATTGACAGAGGCAGCGACTTGCTAAATTTCGCTGAAACTGCGAGATATTAGTAGTGGGGAGAAAACTTCCCGGTTCCACCCAAAGCTGCTGGACAGGTGGTGTTGGACTGAGGCCAGGCTGAGCACAATGCTGACAACTCTGAGAGCTGCTCTGAAACTAACTACAGTACGTTGACAAAGAGAAAGTCAAAACTCACTCACCGAAGGGGATGGGTGGACAAGATAGTTGCTACACACCCCTAAAAGTAAAAAAAGAAATACGAAAACGATCACAGAATTTAAAGAACAACTCTGTCACCAAAAACTGTACATTGTCAGCTTTGCCTGCAAGGCAGGTATGCATGGCATGTCAGCTACCGGGAAACTGCCGGTCGAATTTATGGGAAACTGTGCGGCAGAGAGAGTGGGAATGCTGAGTCTGCCGAGAAACATACAGGTGTGGAGCTGGACTGAGGCCAGACTGAGATTTAGTCATACATGCCACACACAGAACTGCGCATATGTCAGGGAGATGGTAGGTTGTTTACCAGCCTGCATGGTGGGGAATATCACTGAACAAGCGTGGACCACTGTGGAAACATGTTTAACTGACGACTTCAATTCATTTACCCAGTCGTGATTTGTATTGCTAAGTGAGCAATTTTAGATTTCATAGCACCTTGATTTCATGCTCATTTCTCAATCATTCAAAGGGAAATTCTGTCGAGGGAAAACCATTTGTGTGCATGGGTGTTTGTGTGTGTATGTGTGCTTGTACGCTTGTGTGTGTGTGTGTGTGTGTGAGTGTGTGCATGTGTGTTTGTGTGTGTATGTGTGCTTGTACGCTTGTGTGTGTGTGTGTGTGTGTGTGTGTGTGAGTGTGCGTGTGTGTTTATGTGTGAGTGTTTGTGTGTGTGCTTGTACGCTCGTGTGTGTGCGTATGTGTTTGTGTGTGTATGTGTGCTTGTACGCTTGTGTGTGTGAGTGTGTGTTTATGTGTGAGTGTGTGTGTGTGCTTGTACGCTCATGTGTGTGTGTGAGTGTGTGTGTGTGAGTGTGTGAGTGTGTAAATGTGTGAGTGTGTGTGTTTGTATGTGTATGTGTGCTTGTACGCTTGTGTGTGTGTGAGTGTGTGTGAGTGTGTGAGTGTGTGTGTGTGAGTGTGTGAGTGTGTGTGAGTGTGTGTGTGTGTGTGTGTGAGTGTGTGAGTGTGTGTGTGTGCATGTCTTGGTATGGTATGTTGGAGGGCGCATTGGAGGTATGCATTGGAGCTTGAGTCTGTTTGGAATTCTTGGGCCAGGAATCAAAAATAATATTTAGTTCACCGAAAAGGAATTGGCATGTGATTTGCATTTCTGAAAGGAATCCTGTGGCTTTTCGCATTTCCTCATCTTTGTTGATGATTCAGAAATACCAAAAATACCGTTGAGTCAGAATATTTCACTTGTCAGTCGAGTTACTTTATGATCATCTCAGCCTGCAAATAAACCTCCCATTGTTTTTCATCTGTCAGGAGAATTTTTTTGTTTTACAATTGCTACAGGGGAATTTTTCAAGACTGAGTTGACTTTTTCAAAACTCTTACAGTTTTTTACAATCGTTTTCACACTTGTTTCAATACCATGTCCACTTTTTCAAAACACTTAACACATTCACCACATCAATAGACTATGTGAACTAAACTGTGGATACTTTTGCATTGCTTTCATACTAAAGGCATTCAATCACCACTTCTTCCAAAATTCATGAATACCTCTCTCAGTCAGTGTTCACTACCAGCAAAAGTTTGTACAAATACAGCACATTTTGCAGACATTTAGATACTCTGTTCAAAACAGTTAACTTTCAGTTCAAAACCCAATAAAATTCTGAACGTTTATTCAGTTTATTCAGTTTATTCAATTTTTTTGTTTGCAGCCTTGTTACCATCTATACAAACGTGATCATACTTGCATTGAAATGTGCATGTATATAGGGTAAATATAGATGTAGTTGTCACTGAAGAGATTTTTCCACTATTGCTGCTGTATATGTACTGTTGAAACACCTGGCTGTCATTTCAGTGATACCCAGGTGTTTGTTGTTTGTGCCCTGTTACCACATATACAAAAGGGGCCACCTTTGGATTGGCATTTGCATTCTTTAGCCTTGGTGGGGAAAATGGATGCAGCCGGAGGCAGAGGAAGAAGACGTCGCGGAATAGCAAGAACAGTTGTGTCTGATGAAATCAGAGCCACAGTCATTGATCATGTGGTAAATCATGGTCTGTCCCTGAGGGAAGCAGGTTGAGGGTTCAACCAAACTTGCCTAGATCCACAGTTGCTTCAATAGTGAGGATTTTCAGGCAAACCAACAGGTACTATACAGTATTTACAGCATTCTGACTGAAGGAGTTCAATTGATGTGTATATTACAGCAGTACTGTGATTTGAGAAGTCTCCAGAAAAAGCAGATGTATCAGTGCACCCAGCGGTTACCTCACACAGTCACACAGGTGGAAGGGGAAGAATGTTTACGCCTCAACAGGAGGATACAATAGTACAACAGCATCAGGCTAAGAGAAATATGCAAAAACATAATCGCAGACAACAACATATTTCCAAACATTGACAGTGTAAGCACTACAACCATTTCAAGAGTGCTACAGAAACATCAGATCAGGATGAAACAGTTGTACACTGTCCCCTTTGAGCTCTGAGGGTGTCAAGGAACTCAGGTACCAATATGAAGTTTATGAAGGTATATGTGAAGGTTTAGGACCACCACCTACATGAACAGATGTCACTTCTAGATGCAATGGCTGCTGGGTGTATGGACATAACAGTGGAACACATCCAGGGCTGGATAAGGCACGCAAAGAGATGTTTTCCTCAGTGTATAGCAAGAGATAACATTCGAACATTCGAGTGATGTTGATGAAAATCTATGGCCAAATGCAGAGGACAGGATGGATGGGCCAGGCCAACAGTAGACTTCTGATACTGATAGGCACACAATATATGTGCGAATTACTGTATATAGTGAAAATATTGCTTTTTGGTATGTATTTGTTAACTTCAAAATACTGTAAACCCTCTGAAGAATACTGTTGCTTTTGTGATTTGTTTCTTTATCATATATTGTTTTACATTACATTGTAAAAAAAATTATTATTCTGGGTTTCCAATATAGTAAAACATTCATTCATTTACAGTTTACTGTAAATTTACCACACTCAGTCATGACATCTATTGTGGGAGGCAAACGTTTCTTTAGCTACTTGGCTTGAAATATTTGTGGATGCAAAAATAGAGGAAAGGGAAACACATAATATATGTATTTAGCAATGCTCCAAGTTGTTTGTGTTTTGTAGTTCATTGAACATTGAGTGACAAAGTAGTCTTATGGGAGAAAGCATGTGCTATAGTTATGGCAGCATGAGTCACTTTTGGGTGTAATATTAAGTGTTTTGGTGGTTGAAGTGCATTTTGCACCAAAGGTTAACTGATGTGCTCAGGTGTGTGTTTCAAAAGCACACTGTGTGAAGAGTTTTAAAAAAGTAGACATGGTATTGAGACAAGTGTGAAAACGATTGTAAAAACCTGTAACACAACTCTCAGCACCAGCTCATTTCACATTCAAAATACACCAAAACTACCAACACTTTGCAAATATGTTTCAAAATAAATTAATCTACCAAAACACCAGCACTGGTTTTCTTCCAAATGAGTTTGAGTGATTCTGTTTCGGTGTGGAGTTGAGTTTGTGAGTGATTCTGTTTCAGTGTGGAGTTAAGTTTGTGAGTGTTTCTGTTTCAGTGTGGAGTTAAGTTTGTGAGTGATTCTGTTTCGGTGTGGAGTTGAGTTTGTGAGTGATTCTGTTTCAGTGTGGAGTTGAGTTTGTGAGTGTTTCTGTTTCAGTGTGGAGTTGAGTTTGTGAGTGATTCTGTTTCAGTGTGGAGTTGAGTTTGTGAGTGATTCTGTTTCAGTGTGGAGTTGAGTTTGTGAGTGATTCTGTTTCAGTGTGGAGTTGAGTTTGTGAGTGATTCTGTTTCAGTGTGGAGTTGAGTTTGTGAGTGATTCTGTTTCAGTGTGGAGTTGAGTTTGTGAGTGATTCTGTTTCAGAGTTGAGTTTGTGAGTGATTCTGTTTCAGTGTGGAGTTGAGTTTGTGAGTGATTCTGTTTCAGAGTTGAGTTTGTGAGTGATTCTGTTTCAGTGTGGAGTTGAGTTTGTGAGTGATTCTGTTTCAGTGTGGAGTTGAGTTTATGAGTGATTCTGTTTCAGAGTTGTGTTTGTGAGTGATTCTGTTTCAGAGTTGAGTTTGTGAGTGATTCTGTTTCAGTGTGGAGTTGAGTTTGTGAGTGATTCTGTTTCAGTGTGGAGTTGAGTTTGTGAGTGATTCTGTTTCAGTGTGGAGTTGAGTTTGTGAGTGATTCTGTTTCAGTGTGGAGTTGAGTTTGTGAGTGATTCTGTTTCAGAGTTGTGTTTGTGAGTGATTCTGTTTCAGAGTTGAGTTTGTGAGTGATTCTGTTTCAGTGTGGAGTTGAGTTTGTGAGTGATTCTGTTTCAGTGTGGAGTTGAGTTTGTGAGTGATTCGGTTTCAGTGTGGAGGTGAGTTTGTTAGTGATTCTGTTTCAGTGTGGAGTTGAGTTTGTGAGTGATTCTGTTTCAGAGTTGTGTTTGTGAGTGATTCTGTTTCAGTGTGGAGGTGAGTTTGTGAGTGATTCTGTTTCAGTGTGGAGTTGAGTTTGTGAGTGATTCTGTTTCAGTGTGGAGTTGAGTTTGTGAGTGATTCTGTTTCAGTGTGGAGTTGGGTTTGTGTGATTTTGGGTTTGATAATGGTAAATTAAGGTTAGAGAACACATTTCTGTCCATTCCTCCATGCAGACCATTTTAGAATCATCGATGATGGACTCCCCTCCTCAGCTCAGGCCACAGGCTTCTGATGGGATGAGATGACCCTTGCAGAAAATTGGTTTTGTTTTCACTTAACCATTTCTGTGTGGATTTTGGTGCATGCTTGGAGCTATAATCTGGCGGCCTGTAGCGTAGTGGTTAAAAGGTACATGACTGGGACCCACAAGGTCGATGGTTCAATCCCCGGTGTAGCCACAATAAGATCTGCACAGGCCCTTAACCCTGCACTGCTCCATGGGAGGATTGTCTCCTGCTTAGTCTAATCAACTGTACGTCACTCTGGATAAGAGCGTCTGATAAATGCCATTAATGTAATGTAATGTAATCCAGCTGGACCTACAACCAATTCTTAACTTCCTAGCACTGTGATTGTCTGCCAAAATTTCCTGCTGATTTGTACATTCCTCTTTTTACACCAAAACAATCAAACATTAAAAATAGACTAAAACTCCAACAGATAGATTATTACCTTTTATTTATTACATGCAGCCTTCCTTCCTCCATTTTATCAAGGGTGCCAATAATTCTGCAGGCTATTTTAAAATCAGTCATAATATCATCTGAAAATTGTTAGAATTGCATGTTGCATCCACTCCACCCTCCTTTCCTCCACTCCTCCACTCCACCCTCCTTTACTCCACTCCTCCACTCCCCCCTCTTTTACTCCACTCCTCCACTACCACTCCTCCACTCCCCCCTCCTTCACTCCACTCCTCCACTCCACCCTCCTTTACTCCACTCCTCCACTACCACTCCTCCACTCCCCCCTCCTTTTCTCCACTCAGTATGTTTAGTTACTCTTTCTCTGTCTGTTGAAGCAAATTTGAAAGGTAAAGGCTAAAGGCTAAAGGTACATTTTCTAGAATTGGGATTCAACTACCGAATGTGACATTCTGCACTCCTGCCAGAAGGTGGCAGCGTGGGGTTTTGCTGCAGGGGCCTCATTCATGACCTCATCAGGATTTTTTCACTCAGATCAGCCCAGAAAGGACTACATTACATGTCACTACACTACACTACACTACACTACACTACATTACATTACACTACACTACATTACATTACATTACACTACACTACACTACACTACACTACACAACATTACATTACATTACATTACACTACACTACATTACATTACATTACATTACACTACATTACATTACATTACATTACATTACACTACACTACACTACACTACACAACATTACACTACATTACATTACATTACACTACATTACATTACATTACATTACATTACACTACATTACATTACATTACAGTACAGTACAGTACATTACATTACATTACATTACACTACATTACATTACATTACATTAATGGCATTTGGTATCCAGAGTAACATACAACAAAGTGCAAAGTACATACCCATAACTAGGGATAAGTTATCTGTCCCTGATTCATCCACAAAGCACTGCTGTATTGTCCTAATAACACGATAACATAAAGACACACAGGGAGGCATTAGATGAAGGACAAACACAGATTGCGACTACATTTTCCTGTGGGTGAAAATGATTGACTACCGCAATTGTGCCATTGATTTTAGACTGAAAACGGGTGTGAATGACCTTCACTGGAGCCAGCAGCAGTGGTGCTAGTGAGCACTGTCTCTCACAGTCTCTCAGCATCACCAGGAAATGAGCTTCAGAAAAGAAGCCCGGTTTGGGCTGCTTGGGCTGAAGAGTCCTGTTGGCCGCTATGCTCCCCTGGGTGGGTGACATGAGGCTTATTTCCCCTCTCCTGGTTCCTTTCCCTGAAGGCCCACCATCTGCAGACCATCATGGGTGCGTCTCTGTGATTACTTTTCAATCCACCCTCCTTTACTCCACTCCCCCACTCCACCCTCCTTTACTCCACTCCCCCACTCCACCCTCCTTTACTCCACTCCACCCTCCTTTACTCCACTCCCCCACTCCCCCACTCCCCCACTCCCCCACTCCCCCACTCCCCCCTCCTTTACTCCACTCCCCCACTCCACCCTCCTTTACTCCACTCCCCCACTCCACCCTCCTTTACTCCACTCCTCCACTCCACCCTCCTTTACTCCACTCCACCCTCCTTTACTCCACTCCCCCACTCCCCCCTCCTTTACTCCACTCCCCCACTCCACCCTCCTTTACTCCACTCCACCCTCCTTTACTCCACTCCCCCACTCCCCCCTCCTTTACTCCACTCCCCCACTCCACCCTCCACTCCACTCCACCCTCCTTTACTCCACTCCCCCACTACCACTCCTCCACTCCACCCTCCTTTACTCCACTCCCCCACTCCCCCCTCCTTTACTCCACTCCCCCACTCCACCCTCCTTCACTCCACTCCCCCACTCCCCCCTCCTTTACTCCACTCCCCCACTACCACTCCTCCACTCCCCCCTCCTTTACTCCACTCCTCCACTCCACCCTCCTTTACTCCACTCCACCCTCCTTTACTCCACTCCCCCACTCCCCCCTCCTTTACTCCACTCCTCCACTCCACCCTCCTTTACTCCACTCCCCCACTCCCCCCTCCTTTACTCCACTCCTCCACTCCACCCTCCTTTACTCCACTCCCCCACTTCACCCTCCTTTACTCCACTCCCCCACTCCCCCCTCCTTTACTCCACTCCTACACTCCACCCTCCTTTACTCCACTCCTCCACTCCTCCCTCCTTTACTCCACTCCCCCACTCCCCCCTCCTTTACTCCACTCCCCCACTCCCCCACTCCCCCCTCCTTTACTCCACTCCCCCACTCACCCTCCTACTACCACCACATTACATTACATTACATTACATTATTGGCATTTGGCAGACGCTCTTTCCAGAGCGACATACAGTTGACTAGACTAAGCAGAAGACAATCCTTCCCTGGAGCAATGCAGGGTTAAGGGGATTGCTCAAGGGCCCAACGGCTGTGTGGATCTTATTGTGGCTACACCGGGATTAGAACCACCGACCTTGCATGTCCCAGTCCTTCACCCTAACCACTACACTACTCTCCTCCACTCAAATATCCTTACTGTGCTTGTAACATTAATTAACACTTATTATAACAACTATGCTAATGCTGACAATAGCTAATAATGCTAACTGTGCTGATGACAGTTGATAATAATGCTAACTGTGCTGATGACAGTTGGTCATAATGCTAACTGTGCTGATGACAGTTAATTCACTGGAGGGCACATTGCCACACCCTAGGACTGTTACAGGCTACAGTGATGTCATTAAGTCAACTGTTCAATGGACAGCTCCTGAATATGATAAGGAAAATCATTAGTTATTGATGATATTGATGAGGATGGTATAGGTTTTAATGAAGTGCTCCCTCTCTCTCTCTCTCTCTCTCTCTCTAATGGAGGGATGGAGGGGGATGGAGGGGGATGAGGGGGGGTGGTTGTTGGGATAATTAGGCCCCTCCAATGGGGCTGCAGATGACCTGTCGCCGCGGCAACAACAGCTGCACCTGGGAACCGGAGACAGATCAGAGTGCTCACAAGAGCTGGGAGCTCCCTCTCTCTCTCTTTCTCCCTCTCTCACACTCTCTCCATCTCTCTCCCTCTCTCTCGCTTTCTCCCTCTCTCACACTCTCTCATCTCTCTCCCTCTCTCTCATCTTTCTTACTCTCTCTTTCTCCCTCTCTCTCTCATAGGCAGTCTTGGTCAGTGAGACAGGTCTCTCTCATAAGCAGTCTTGGTCAGTGAGACAGGTCTCTCTCTCAGGCAGTCTTGGTCAGTGAGACAGGTCTCTCTCATAGGCAGTCTTGGTCAGTGAGACAGGTCTCTCTCATAGGCAGTCTTGGTCAGTGAGACAGGTCTCTCTCATAGGCAGTCTTGGTCAGTGATACAGGTCTCTCTCATAAGCAGTCTTGGTCAGTGAGACAGGTCTCTCTCTCAGGCAGTCTTGGTCAGTGAGACAGGTCTCTCTCATAGGCAGTCTTGGTCAGTGAGACAGGTCTCTCTCATAGGCAGTCTTGGTCAGTGAGACAGGTCTCTCTCATAGGCAGTCTTGGTCAGTAAGACAGGTCTCTCTCTCAGGCAGTCTTGGTCAGTGAGACAGGTCTCTCTCATAGGCAGTCTTGGTCAGTTAGACAGGTCTCTCTCATAGGCAGTCTTGGTCAGTAAGACAGGTCTCTCTCTCAGGCAGTCTTGGTCAGTGAGACAGGTCTCTCTCATAGGCAGTCTTGGTCAGTAAGACAGGTCTCTCTCTCAGGCAGTCTTGGTCAGTGAGACAGGTCTCTCTCATAGGCAGTCTTGGTCAGTTAGACAGGTCTCTCTCATAGGCAGTCTTGGTCAGTTAGACAGGTCTCTCTCAGGCAGTCTTGGTCAGTGAGACAGGTCTCTCTCAGGCAGTCTTGGTCAGTGAGACAGGTCTCTCTCAGGCAGTCTTGGTCAGTTAGACAGGTCTCTCTCAGGCAGTCTTGGTCAGTGAGACAGGTCTCTCTCAGGCAGTCTTGGTCAGTGCCCTGTGGTCCAAGCTCGATCGACAGACTGGCGATAACAAACAGGTTTTTCAGTGTGGGGATTGTGTGTGTGTGTGTGTGTGTGTGTGTGTGTGTGTGTGTGAGTGTGTGGATGTGTGTGTATGAGTGTGTGAGTGTGTGTGTACGTGTGTATATGAGAGAGTGTGTGTGTGAGTGTGTGTGTGTGTGTGTGTGTGTGTGTGTGTGAGTGTGTGGATGTGTGTGTATGAGTGTGTGAGTGTGTGTGTACGTGTGTATATGAGAGAGTGTGTGTGTGTGTGTGTGTGTGTGTGTGTGTGTGTGAGTGTGTGTGTGTGTGAGAGAGTGTGTGTATGTGTATATGAGAGAGTGTGTGCCCCCCCCACTGAGCTCTGATTGGCAGCTGGCTTTCTGCCCCCCTCCCCACTGCAGCCTGGCTAATCACAGCCAATGAGGGCTTAGCAGCCTTCACACCTGCCTCTACCCGTGTGGGAGGGGTCCATCTGGGGCAACCGGCACAACCCCCTGCCCAGACCCCCGCTGGCTGGGGGATGGGCCCTCTATAGCCAGGGACCTCCTACGCCTTCAAGCACAGACTGAAAACTCATCTCTTCAGGCTGTACCTTTCCCTCCCTACCTCACGCCTATAATTAGCCATGTACGCTATATGTAATGATTGTACTTGCGCTTATTATTTATTTTAGTATTTGGGGTGTTCTAGCTGCCAGCTGGGTATTGCTCTAGCACTTGGAACATTACTTCCCCCTCGGGTTTTCAGTGCACTTGTCCCTGGTTATGATTCGCACTTTATTGTACGCAGTTCTGGATAAGAACATCTGCAAAGCGTGTCTGACAAAAGACCAAGAGTCATAATTTCACTCATACACTCATATCCTCACTCATACACCTGTACAATATGACTTAAGGTACATGACTGGGACCAGCAAGGTCGGCGGTAAGATCCCTGGTGTTGCCACGATAAAATAAATTGAAATCTGCACAGATGTTGGGCCCTTGACCAAGGCCCTTAACCCCACATTGCTTGGGGGATTGTCTCCTGCTTTGTCTAATTTAGGGTAAATGGCTTTGGATAAAAGTGTCAGCCAAATGACTTGTAATAATAACAACTCTCATTTCCTCATACATTGACTCAGACACATGCACGTTCAGTGCTCTCTGGAGGAAGAGCACCGGCCAGCAGTTTCACTGCTTCGCTGACCCAAAGAATCACAGCTGAGTCTTTACATTCAGAGGCAAAAACGTCCTGCGGTACTGAGACCACAGGATGCTGCAGTGTGTGTGTGTGTGTGTGTGTGTGTTTATCTGCGATTGTGTCTGTGTGCGAGTGAGAGAGTGTGTATGTGTGTCTGTGGGTGTGTCTGTGTGTGTGTATGAGTGTGTGTTTATCTGTGAGTATGTCTGTGTGTGTATGTGTGTTTATCTGTAGTGTGTGTGTTTTTCTGTGAGTGTGTGTTTATCTGTGAGTGCGTCTGTGTGTCTGTGAGTGTGTGTGTGTCTGTGTGTGAGTGTGTGAGTGTGTGTATGAGTGTGTGTCTGAGTATGAGTGTTTCTGTGTGTGAGTGTGTGTATGAGTGTGTGTGTGTCTGTGAGTGTGTGAGTGTGTGTATGAGTGTGTGTGTGTCTGTGAGTGTGTGAGTGTATGTATGAGTGTGTGTGTCTGTGAGTATGTGTGTGTATGTGTGTATGAGTGTGTGTGCATCTGTGAGTGTGTGTGTGTATTAGTGTGAGTGTGTGTATGAGTGTGTATGTGTCTGTGAGTGTGTGTGTGTATTAGTGTGAGTGTGTGTATGAGTGTGTGTGTGTATGAGTGTTTGTGTGCCTGTGAGTGTATGTATGAGTGTGTGTGTCTGTGAGTGTGTGTGTGTGTGTATGAGTGTGTGTGCATCTGTGAGTGTGTGTGTGTATTAGTGTGAGTGTGTGTGTATGAGTGTGTATGTGTCTGTGAGTGTGTGTGTGTATTAGTGTGAGTGTGTGTATGAGTGTGTGTGTGTATGAGTGTTTGTGTGCCTGTGAGTGTATGTATGAGTGTGTGTGTCTGTGAGTGTGTGTGTATGTGTGTATGAGTGTGTGTGTGTGTATGTGTGTGTCTGTGAGTGTGTGTGTGTGAGTGTGTGTGTATGTGAGTGTGTATGTGTCTGTGAGTGTGTGTGTATGTGTGTGTGTGTGAGTGTGTGTGTGTATGTGTGTGTGTGTGTGTCTGTGAGTGTGTGTGTATGTGTGTGTGTGTGAGAGTGTGTGTGTGTGTATGTGAGTGTGTATGTGAGTGTGTGTCTGTGAGTGTGTGTGTATGTGTGTGTGTGTGTGTGAGTGTGCGTGAGTGTGTGTGTGTATGTGAGTGTGTGTGTGTATGTGTGTGTGTGAGTGTGTTTGTGTGTGTGTGTGTGTGTGTGTGTGTGTGTGTAGAAGTAGGTAGCCCTAATCTGGGAATTAAAAAAGAAAAGAGAAAGAAAACCAGGGCTGGATTTGAGGAGCAGAGTGGAGCTCCCTGCTGTAGACAATGGGGTCAAAGATAGGGAGCAAAGTAACACCATTTGTTTCCTTTTCGCCTTTTAGATATTTTTTACTTTATTGATCATTTTTAACAGGAAGAAAACAGCGTTTGTCTGCGAGTGTTAAATAGCAACAGGTTTTTCTTCTGTTGGGTTTTTCATCAGTAAAGATTGTAGGAGGTGCACACCACTCCACTAATAAATAGGAATACCTTCGGTAGTGCTGCTGTTGGTGACAAATCCACAGTTATGGCTGGATAAGTACCGTTATTAACGAGTGCGTTATGTCGTGTGCCAGGCCACCTCAGTGGTAAACTGGAGGGGTCTCCTATTCCTGCTGCGCTTCGCCTGCCTGCAGAGCTGCCCAAAGACAGCGTCGGGATAGGCGCTCTCACTAAAAAATACCCTACTTAATATCAGCGACGGAGGACATGACGACGTACACTGCACCTCATGAATAATCAACGACTGACGTAAACAATGCGGCTCTCTGCGGCTCTGCGCAAACGGAAGGAGGAGCTCTGCGTGGATCGTGACGCGCTGTGACGTCATGTAGGACGCTCTATGCTTCGCGGCAGCAGGCGGAGAGAGGAGAGGAGAGGGCATTAGAACGGCAAAATTAAGTCATAAATCTGGAAAGAAAAATACAATACACGACATAGCATATCGGTCTAACAAAGAAATGAACAAGATAATTTAAAGAAAGAAAAATGACCAACCGAAGCGCCAGACTCCGATCTGAATCCCTCCTCTCTCGCGCTATTAGCCTAAATAAATAGTCTAATAATTCATACTGTACCCTCTCCTTATTGATTTATTATCCTCATAAATAAATACGGGAATATATAGTCGTTGCTTAGCCTAACATTTCCGAACCTATAGCTTATTTGTACATAAATAAATGGGTGGTTACGGGCTCGGCTTGTTACATACGGCTAATATTAACAACGGCTCTGCGGTCTTTAGTGGAGGCGTTTTCAGGTCGTACACGAGTCCCACTTCGGCTACGAGCCCGAGATTCTCCGGTTCTTGCGAGCGGTTTATCGGTGTCCTCCTTATTCTTACCAGCCGCTGCCCATCCACAAAACATGCAGGATGAGCTCGTCGCAGGGGTGAAAATCGCACAGCGACCTCCGTCAACCGAGAAAAACAACAGCAACAGCGCAGCAAACGGAACCGGACAACAGCAACCAGGCAACAACAACAACCGCAACCACAACAACAGCAGCCCCGATTTCAGCGACCAGCTGCGCCCGAACGTCCTGGAGTACAACCAGCTCAGTCGCAGACAGCAGCAACAGTTGTCCGATTTCAGGGCGAGTGTAAATCACGAGAAATTCGGTCAGACGCAGCAGATCCGTGACCTTCAGCAAGGGCTGAACAGACAGGCGCAGATCAGCCCGCAGCAGGCAGAATTCAGCAGCGCGCCGTCACCGCAAGGAGAGCACGATCACCTGACACACAAGCGGCATTACGCTCCCCTCGGCCACCAGCACCACGGTACCCCCGAATTCGACCGCAGCCTGGGCGCCAGTCCCGCTCCGATCAGCGCCGCGTCGGTGGAGCAGGCGGACGCCAATGCGGTGGCGGCTGCCCCGCCGTCGCAGTCTTCCGTGAATCCAAACAAGATTAGAATTGAGATGGACTCCCCCACCGCCCACCTCATCAACACCGGCAATGGCAGCAGCACCGCTAGCATGCTGCCAGGGGGTCTCGGTGCTGGCTTCACCGCTATTCAGAACCAGGAGATGCAGAGCCCACACCAGAACCCGAGCGGCTGCTCGTCCCCGACCCTACCCGTGTTCGGAACGCCGTGGTCCGTTCAAACCAGCTCCCCGCCGCCGCCGGCCGCCAGCTCCACAGACCCCCTGAGCCATGTCCACAGCACCGACACTGACAACGGCTTCTACCCCGGGATCCCGTCCTCGATCAACCCAGCCTTTTTCCAGAGCTTTTCGCCGGTGTCGGCTACCTCTTGCGCAGGGGTTAATGTGCACGGATTCGGGAGCCATTTCTCCCACCAGATCGGCGTGCCCCCGCCGCAGCAGCCGAGCCGCCGGGCCCCCGGCAGCCCCCAGCAGCACCAGGGCCCCTTTCTCCAGCAGCGGAATAACTACAACCACCATCAGGTGAGCGTCTCCTGCCCTCCCCTTGTACCTGTTTTCGGTGTTGCGCTTACGCACGCACACACACACACACACACACGTACTGCAGCGCAATGCATACAATCATGTAGATACAGGTCAGGAGATTCAGTTAATGTTCACATCAACCATCAGAATGGGGAAAAAGTGATCTAAGTGACTTTGACCGTGGAATGATTGTTGGTGGCAGAAAGGGTGGTTTGAGTTCCTCAGAACCTGCTGATCTCCAGGGATTTTCACACACTCTAGTCTCCAGAGTTTGCAGAGAATGGTGCAAAAAACAAACAAAAAAATCCAGTGAGCAGCAATTCTGCAGACAGCAGAAACGCCTTGTTAATGAGAGACACCAGAGGAGAATGGCCAGACTGGTCAAAGCTGACAGGAAGGTGACAGTAACGCAAATAACCACATACTCCAACAGTGGTATGCAGAAGAGCATCTCTGAACACACAACACATCTTAACTTAAAGTGGATAGGCTACAGCAGTAGAAGTAAAAAAAAAAAGTTTTATGAATACCTAATAGAGTGCTCACTGAGTGTGTGTGTGTGTGTGTGTGTGTACATAGATACAATAGAGGGAGTGGTCATTAATTGTGTAGCCTACAACAACTGCACTTGGGTTGACGCAGAGTATTGCAGTGCGTTTTAAGCTGGCAGTAGTGCGTAATGCACATCAGCTTTGTGTAGTATGGCAGTTTCAGACACCGCCGCGATTCAGTGTGGCTCAGCGTGGGACCGGCGGGGGGGTAAGCTAGCGGACGTGTTGGCTCTGGGTCACACAGTGCGATGCGCTGGGCCTCGAGTCGCCGACAGAAATCAACCAGCTGCGAATGAATTTTATGTCGGCGACATCTCCTCTTCCTCCTCCTCTTCCTCCTACTCCGGAGCAGCGGAGCTCTGCGCATCCTTCCCTGAAAACGGGAGGTGTGTGCGTGTGCGTGTATGTGTCTGTGCGTGCGCGTGCGCGTGTGTGTTTGTGTGTGTACACGTGCGTAATACACAATGCCGGCTTTGTGCTGCACTTTCCGCTCTCTCTTTAAATCCCCTTTTCTGTGTCCGACCGCGGACGGCGTCAGAACAGCGGTCACGTGGTGTTCCTGAAATAACACCACCCGCAGGATTACGGGAGCACGGAGGGCCGCGTTAA
>NC_083763.1:78528196-78535696 GCF_963514075.1 Conger conger | reverse complement strand
CAAATCCCACCTAAGTCTCCTTTTACTAAGCTTAAAGAGATTGAGCATCCAAGGTCTGTCCTCGTAACTCTTATCTTTTATACATGGAATGAATCTGGTTGCCCTTCTCTGAACCTTTTCCAGCGCCTCTAACTGCATACAGCTCATCCTGTTCTCTCTCTCTTACACAAGGGCGCATGGGAAACCCGCACCCTGGAACAGACAGCCTGCTCATGCTAAATGGTAAATCACCTTCTTCTGCTCAAATTGTTGTTTGTTTCTGTTGTCATCTCAAACCTAGATCTCAAATCTCAAAGCATTTATCATTATGATCAAATATGCAGAGGAATATCGATAAATTGGTCCATTACTGGACCGAGCCAGCGAGCCTGCAATCAGCATGTTTAATTTGTGAGTGTAAAACAGGCACACTGGTTTTTTATTGTATAAAATAAGCGTACTGTCATTGTTAGAGTTGTGCATGCGTGAGCATACGGTGAAGTTGAGAGGTTTTGGTGGAATATGAGCTGGTATGGCTCTCGAGTGTGGTTACAGAATTATAAAAGAGCAAACTTAGGGTGTGCTCCTGAATACTCAGAGGTCCATCTTACGTCTGTCTGTATCGGTCTCGCCCGACTGACGGGGAGGTGGGTATACTCTCCTCCTCTCTCCCTCTGAGACAGCGATCACCAACCCTTGAATGGGTTGTTACAGGTGCCTGAACTCACACCTACTTTAAAATGTAGAGTGAGCGGCAACATTAAAGAGTGTGGAAAGCGCGAGTGCAGGGTTTGACAGTGACGGCGTGCTGCGTGTGCAGCGTGGTTAGCATTGATATAAGCTAGGTATGTGCGTAGCGTGGTTAGCATTGATATAAGCTAGGTATGTGTGTAGCGTGGTTAGCATTGATATAAGCTAGGTATGTGTGTAGCGTGGTTAGCATTGATATAAGCTAGGTATGTGTGTAGCGTGGTTAGCATTGATATAAGCTAGGTATGTGTGTAGCGTGGTTAGCATTGATATAAGCTAGGTATGTGCGTAGCGTGGTTAGCATTGATATAAGCTAGGTATGTGTGTAGCGTGGTTAGCATTGATATAAGCTAGGTATGTGTGTAGCGTGGTTAGCATTGATATAAGCTAGGTATGTGTGTAGCGTGGTTAGCATTGATATAAGCTAGGTATGTGTGTAGCATGGTTAGCATTGATATAAGCTAGGTATGTGTGTAGCGTGGTTAGCATTGATATAAGCTAGGTATGTGTGTAGCGTGGTTAGCATTGATATAAGCTAGGTATGTGTGCAGCGTGGTTAGCATTGATATAAGCTAGGTATGTGTGTAGCATGGTTAGCTCAGCTAGTTCGCTAGTAAGCATGGCTGGTGCAGTGAAAATGAAGGCTGGTAACAGGTTACCGCGACAACACTCCCCGATTACGTAACCCTCAAATTCAAAAGAACGTCGTTGCCCTTGGCTAGAGGCGAGTTTGTCTTTAGCTGACTGGTAACGCGTTCGTTCAACAAATATAAGTGAGAGGCCGGGGTTCAAATCCCACCTCGGACTCAGGGAACATCTCACCTGTTACACTTGTTAGGACAGACATTTTTGCGCCATGAGATTTGAGAATGCAGGTAAAAAGGGTATCAAAGTCAGTGATGAAGTGATGCGTGAAGTTATGGTCTCTACTAATCACAATGCAATAGTCTGTATTAGTACTGGTGTCCTCATAGGGGGATCTGTTAAAATGTGCCCTGTTAAAATGTGCCCTGTTAATATTTATTCACACGCAGCCAGGAGTTATGGGAGACGTCGAGGTAATGCTCTTCTAGAGGCTGTGTGTGTGTGTGTGTGTGTGAGTGTGAGTGTGAGTGTGAGTGTGTGTGAGTGTGTGTGTGCGTGTGTGTGTGTGTGTGTGTGTGTGTGTGTGTGTGCCAAGCAGTCAAGTCACTTTATGGACCACAAAGACATGCCGTCTCCCCAGTAAGGTCCACTGATGGCTCAACACTTTATAAGGACAAAAAACGAATTATTGAACGCTGGGCCGAACACTTCAATGGCCTCCTTAACCAACAAAACCCCTCAGACCACTCTATCATAGCCAAACTTCCAAATCTCCCACCAGTACAAGAACTGGATGATCCGCCCACCTTCTCTGAGGTCCTTGCAGCAGTAAGAGGCCTCAAAAACAATAAAAGTGCTGGCCCCGATGAGCTCCCTGCCGAGTTCCTAAAGGTGGCTACTTCCTCACATCTAACCTATACAAACTCATACAAGCAATATGGTCTCAAGAACTGTCCCCCAAACCTGGAAAGACGCAAACATAATCACAATCCATAAAAAGAAAGGAGATAAAGCCATCTGTGGGAACAGCCGTGGCATTTCGCTCCTGTCTGTGGCTGGGAAGGTGCTAGCACGGGTCATGCTGTTCCGCTTGACCCAGCACATCACAGAAAACATTCTTCCTGAAACCCAATGTGGATTCAGGAAAAGCCGTAGCACTAGTGACATGATCTTCGTCGCTAGGCAGATCCAAGAGAACGTGAGAGCAAAATCAAGACCTGTACATTGCTTTCCTGGACCTAGCCAAAGCCTTCAACACAGTTGACCGTCAGGCACTCTGGAGCATCCTCACAAAGTTTGGGGTTCCACCCAAATTTTTGAGTATCCTTCAACAGCTACACTCTGGCATGCAAGCCTGTGTGTTCATCGGTGGACAAAAATCCCCACCCTTCCCCGTTTAGGTAGGAGTAAAGCAAGGTTGTGTACTTGCTCCTGTGATTTTCAACCTCTTTCTGGCAGCAGTAACTCTCCTTGCGCATAAGTCTCTCCAAGCCGATGGCGATGGGATCCAGCTTCAGTTCCGCCTTGACGGCAACCTGTTCAACCTCCGCCATCTACAAGCCTTAACCAAGACTACAACCGTCACTATACACGAGCTACAATATGCAGATGACTGTGCCCTCATCGCTCACACCCCTGCCGCAATGCAACATGCACTGGACACAATAACAGAAATTTACTGTGCTGTTGGCCTTCAAATCAACACCCAAAAGACGTAAATTATTGTCCAGTCTGCAGCTCCTGTACCCACCCCCCCAGTGTTCAATATCCACGGTTCACCACTAAAAGTGGTCCACCAATTCTGCTACCTCGGTAGCATCCTTGCATCAAACTGCCAAATTGACAATGACATCCAAGCACGAATCAATCGTGCTTCATCTTCCTATGGCAGACTGCGCTCTCGGGTCTTCGAGAACAACAACCTAAAGTTACCAACTAAGGTAGCAGTCTACCAAGCAGTCTGTGTTTCTACCTTACTGTATGGTGCTGATGCATGGACCCCCTACCGACATCACATACGCCAACTGGAGGCATTCAATATAAAGTGCCTCCAGCGCATCCTAAAAGTCACATGGCAGGACCGAATACCCCATACAACCATCCTTCAACGCACCCAGACAATCAGTGTGGAAGCAGCCTTAGTACAGCGCCAACTCCGCTGGGTCGGGCATGTAATTAGGATGCCTGAACATCGCCTCCCAAGACAAACCCTGTATGGACAGCTCCTGGGAGCCAGCAGGAACCCTGGAGGACAAAAACGGAGGTTCAAAGATCATCTCAAGGACATGCTCAAGAAATGCGGAATAAAGCCAGGGGATCTTGAAGCAACTGCTATGGACCGCCATGTCTGGACTACATCCGTGAAGTCTGGCGTCGCCCTACTAGAATCAAAACGCACATTCCAGAGAGAAGCACAACGACAGCGCAGGCATCACCATGCGCAACAACCCCTAGCATCACTAGACTCAGCCCTCACGTGCCCCAGCTGTGGCAGGGCATGTGGATCGAGGATTGGGCTTCATAGCCATCTTCAATGGCACCGCCGTCAGCAGCGGTAGCCACAACACTCCACCACTCACCCCAAGGAAGTGACGTCATCTTCGGCAACGATGGACAGCAGCAAGCAAGCAAGTGTGTGTGTGTGTGTGTGTGTGTGTGTGTGTGTGTATGAGTGTGTGTGTGTGAGGGTGTGTGTGTGTGTGTGTGAGTGTGTGAGTGTGTGAGTGTGTGAGTGTATGAGTGTATGAGTGTGTGAGTGTATGAGTGTATGAGTGTGTGTGTGAGTGTGTGCGAGTGTGTGCGTGTGTGAGTGTGTGAGTGAGTGAGTGTGTGTGTGAGTGTGTGTGTGTGTGAGTGAGTGAGTGAGTGTGTGAGTGTATGAGTGTGTGTGTGTGTGTGTGTGTGTGTACACGTGTGTGACACATGATGAATAAACCCCTCCCCCTTCAGGTCGCTCCTCCCTCTTCCCCATTGACGATGGTCTCCTTGACGATGGCCATGGTAACCAGAACGGCGAGCGCTTGGAGAGATTCTCCCGCAAGGTCTTCGTCGGGGGCCTTCCTCCGGATATCGATGAAGGTGAGTGGGTGGTCAGAGGTCAGAGGTCAGAGGTCACGGCTCTGGCTCTGAAAGCTGCAGTCCCGGGCTGCATCCGAAATCAAAAAGTACACACTACACACTACACACTCTACCCTACACACAATACACTACACACTGCACACAACACTCTACACACTGCACACTACACACTACACACAATACACATATACTACCATCCCGTGTACACAAGGCGCCTTTCATATATGAGTAAAAAGTTGGATGGATTTTCAGACATATTGCATCATCATAGAATGCCTACACTGTAAACACAGTGCGCGTGGATGGCGGCAGGCTTTGTCTAAGGAATACAGAAAAATTCCTAAATTAAATTCTAATTCAAAATGCTTTGTTTGCATGAAATACATTCGCCCGAGCCTACACACAGAAATAGAGACAGACGGACATTAGAACACGAATACAAACAACATTGTGGTGATGACAGCAAGTCCTTTCATACATAAAACTGTCTGTATGTTTTTCTCACGGAAACCCACACAGACTCACCAACCTGATTAAAATCTTATATTTTAAAAAAGCATGTTAAAAAGGTGGCCAATACTATCAAATTCAACCTGGCCAACTTTAGACATATAAGACCATACCTGCCAAGAGGCAGTCAACCTCTTTATGCACCCGATGGTCTTCTCCCACATAACATACTGTTTTACAAGCTGGTCACAAGCAAGCAGGAAGCAAAAACACCCTAAAAACACTTGACCGAGAGTCCAATAGCTATCACCATATAGTACGAAAGTATAATCTATAGAATGTTTATAGTTTGAAACATTTAGCAGATGCTTGCCTCATCTTTAAGATTTTACATGGGCTTGCACCTAACCCCACCGAGTCAGTTCATAATGCAGTCAGTTCATAATGCAGTCAGTTCATAATGCAGTCAGTTCATAATGCAGTCAGTTCATAATACAGTCAGTTCATAATGCAGAGTCAGTTCATAATGCAGTCAGTTCATAATGCAGAGTCAGTTCATAATGCAGTCAGTTCATAATGCAGAGTCAGTTCATAATGCAGTCAGTTCATAATGCAGTCAGTTCATAATGCAGTCAGTTCATAATGCAGTCAGTTCATAATGCAGAGTCAGTTCATAATGCAGTCAGTTCATAATGCAGTCAGTTCATAATGCAGTCAGTTCATAATGCAGAGTCAGTTCATAATACAGAGTCAGTTCATAATGCAGTCAGTTCATAATGCAGAGTCAGTTCATAATGCAGAGTCAGTTCATAATGCAGTCAGTTCATAATGCAGTCAGTTCATAATGCAGAAGGGCAGCAGCAGGGCAACAAGGGTAACTAGCAGAGGGGCCTGCGCTCTACAACACAGACTGAAGTCTTCTCAGTCAGAGCCACGCACTACTGGAATAGGCTTCCTGTTGAATTAAGAGAGGGCAATAATTATCTAACCTTAAACATAAACTTATGAGATGGCTGAAAGTAAACCAAACATGCAATCATGAATAATCATACTACCTCAACTCTGGCACTGCCTCTACATACTCTCATTGTTTATATATACAGTATATCTGTTACTTTTGTGATGTATTTATGGATTGTATTGTATCTTATTGTATTGTATTGTGCTGAATTGGACTGCTTGCGGAAGCATTGTACGTTAGGCCACTAATTTGTAACAACCTGCCCAGGGACTACAAATGAAGATTAGCTCATTAGCTAACTCTGGCACATTTTCATTGATGTGGAAACTGAAATGTTGATTAATGTGCAACATTGTATGCTCTCTCTCGCTCTCTTGCTCTCTGTACCCCCTCTGTCTCTCTCTCTCTCTCCCTCTCTCTCTGTCTCTTCCCTCTCTCTCCATCTCTCTCCCTCTCTCTCTCTCCCTCTCTGTCTGTCTCTCTCTCTCCCTCCCCCTCCCCCTCTCTCCCTATCTCTCTCTCTCTCCCTCCCCCTCTCTCCCGATCTCTTTCTCTCTCTCTCTCTCCCTCCCCCTCCCCCTCTCTCCCTATCTCTCTCTCTCTCCCTATCTCGTTCTCTCTCTCTCTCTCCCTCTCTCCCTCTCCCTCTCTCTCTCTCTTCTGCAGATGAGATCACCACCAGTTTCCGGCGGTTTGGTCAGCTGGTGGTGGACTGGCCCCACAAGGCCGAGAGCAAGTCCTACTTCCCCCCGAAAGGTGTGATCGTCTCTCAGATGTGTGTGCACCCAATCCCACAAAGCAGGATTACTGAGTTAGCTGGATAACTGCACTGTGTAAAACGCACAAAGCAGGATTACTGAGTTAGCTGGATAACTGCACTGTGTAAAACGCACAAAGCAGGATTACTGAGTTAGCTGGATAACTGCACTGAGTGAAACCCACAAAGCAGAATTACTGAGTTAGCTGGATAACTGCACTGAGTAAAACCCACAAAGCAGGATTACTGAGTTAGCTGGATAACTGCACTGAGTAAAACCCACAAAGCAGGATTGCTGAGTTAGCTGGATAACTGCACTGAGTAAAACCCACAAAGCAGGATTGCTGAGTTAGCTGGATAACTGCACTGAGCAAAACCCACAAAGCAGGATTGCTGAGTTAGCTGGATAACTGCACTGAGTAAAACCCACAAAGCAGGATTACTGAGTTAGCTGGATAACTGCACTGAGTAAAACCCACAAAGCAGGATTACTGAGTTAGCTGGATAACTGCACTGAGTAAAACCCACAAAGCAGGATTACTGAGTTAGCTGGATAACTGCATTGAGTAAAACCCACAAAGCAGGATTACTGAGTTAGCTGGATAACTGCATTGAGTAAAACCCACAAAGCAGGATTACTGAGTTAGCTGGATAACTGCATTGAGTAAAACCCACAAAGCAGGATTACTGAGTTAGCTGGATAACTGCACTGAGTGAAACCCACAAAGCAGAATTACTGAGTTAGCTGGATAACTGCACTGAGTAAAACCCACAAAGCAGGATTACTGAGTTAGCTGGATAACTGCACTGAGTAAAACCCACAAAGCAGGATTGCTGAGTTAGCTGGATAACTGCACTGAGTAAAACCCACAAAGCAGGATTGCTGAGTTAGCTGGATAACTGCACTGAGCAAAACCCACAAAGCAGGATTGCTGAGTTA
>NC_083763.1:78488196-78523196 GCF_963514075.1 Conger conger | reverse complement strand
GTGACGGAAGTGTGCACTTATTTCAGGAAAGCCCTGATATGTACCTTTCTGAATTCTGCCCTGAGTCATTACCAAAGGTAGCCAAGCATAGGACACATAACGCATCTCTGCCACAAAACACGGCACTCTTTCCCTAACCTTGCTGGTCCCTCCGTATTCTCATCGGGAACAAACTGTAGGGTTTCGCTCTCCATTTTTTGACTTGCAAAAAAAATAACACCTCATTATTATTATTATGATCTTTGGTATTATGGAATAAATCCAGTTTGTAATAAGCTGTACTAAACATTTTACTCACAAGCTATATTACTCACAAGCTATATTAGAAGCTTTGCTGCTACAAATAATATATGAGTATATCTGCAGTAATGCAGGATTGTGAAAGACAAACCTGCACTGCTCACACACATACAATCATACAATCTCAAACACAAACAATCACATACACACAATCACATACACACAAACAATCTCAAACACAAACAATCACATACACACATACAATCTCAAACACAAACAATCACATACACACAAACAATCACATACACACAAACAATCACATACACACAATCTCATATGCACACACAATCACATACACACATACAATCTCAAACACAAACAATCACATACACACATACAATCTCAAACACAAACAATCACATACACACAAACAATCACATACACACAAACAATCACATTTACATTTACATTTACATTTTAGTCATTTGGCAGACGCTTTTAATCCAAAGCGACTTACATACACACAATCTCATATGCACACACAATCACATACACACATACAATCTCAAACACAAACAATCACATACACATACAATCTCAAACACAAACAACCACATACACACATACAATCTCAAACACAAACAATCGCATACACACATACAATCTCAAACACAAACAATCACATACACACATACAATCTCAAACACAAACAATCGCATACACACATACAATCTCAAACACAAACAATCACATACACACATACCATCAGATACGCACATACAATCTCATACAATCTCATAAGCACACAATCACATACATACATACAATCTCAAAAGCAAACAATCACACACAAACAATCACATAAGCACATACAATCTCATTCACATACAATCACATACGCACACACAATCACATACATACATACATGCACACACACACACACACACACACACACACACACACACACACACACACAGACACATTCTCAACTGCCATAAAAGATTAGAATGTGAAGAATAAAATAAATAAACTGCATGTTTATGTGTTTAATCCAAATGCATGCTCCGTAGAGATTAATGACACAATTTAGGTAAAAATAAATAAATAAAATAAATACTTAAATAAAACAAATTCAATTTCAGAGGTCATATTACAGAAATAAATTTAGAATTTACATAGCATGAACAAAAATGACAGGAGTGTAAATGCAAACACTAAAGATCATGGTGAAAAAACCCAAAGGAAACCCTTGCATGCGTGGGTGTGATGGTTTTGCCGTGTCCTGCCTGTGTGTGTGTGTGTGCGTGTGTGTGTGTGTGTGTGCGTGTGTGTGTGTGTGTGTGTGGCTCATTAGCTGTTGGCCTGGCCTTGGTGCAGGATGCGCAGATTGATCCTTGTATTGTTGTCTCTGTGTTGTTTCGTGCTTTGTGGCTCCATGGTGTGTGGATTGAGGTTGTAGTGTAGTTCTATCTTAGCTGTAGATGTTAATAAGCGCTTGAGTAGATCACAGAATTCCCCGCTGGCCTGCCAGCCTTGGCTGGGGCGGAGCGGAGGCCTGTCTATCGGAGGGCGACTCTGAGAGATCGGGCCCCCGTCAGGGTGCCGGGTCAAAGCCACACAGAGAAGATGGGGTCTCAGTGACTCTAAAGGAAGGTTCCTGATACAACTGATTTGTTAATGCGATATTCTATCTTTTCAACCTTTATTTAACCATGTAAAAGTGATCGAGAACAGATTCTCGGTGACAACACTGGCCTGTGTTGGAATGCGCCCTGGTTAGAGATTAACTGCCAGGTTCAGAGCTGCGAAACTATCACATTGGAACGACAACAAAAAACTAGAAATGGATGATCTACTGACACAGAAGAACAATGTCTGAGTTGAAGTGTGGTGAGGTTGTGTATTTAGTGCCTGGAGAGCCACAGGATGGTCTACACGTTTATTTTGTTTCTGAAACCAAGATTAAACTGGATAAATTAATTAGACTGTAATTCTCGTAAGGACATTTATCCATCCATGTTGTAGTGATGTCGATGTTGTGCGTGTTCTGACAGTGAGCTGGTAGATGTCGCTGTGGGTGGGTAGTCAGTGTGGATCGAGGGCGATAGAGACTGACCTGATGTCAGTGTGGAGTGAGACTGACCTGATGTCAGTGTGGAGTGAGACTGACCTGCTGTCAGTGTGGAGTGAGACTGACCTGATGTCAGTGTGGATCGAGGGCGATAGAGACTGACCTGATGTCAGTGTGGATCGAGGGCGATAGAAACTGACCTGCTGTTTTTGTACTGTAATTATGTGCTTCTTGTCCAGGTTTTCTGTCATCGATGGTCGTGATTCAAGCTTTTAACTCGTACTGTTACTGTTCAGGGGGTGCGATTTTAAGATTTTATTTTATTTAAATATATTGTGAGTGTTTCAAATTATTTATGTGTTTCATCCCCAGTTTTCAATATGGCTTCAGTCCATAATCAGTTTGGACTGTTTTGCTTTATATTGTTCATTTGTAGACACCTCCTTCCCAAAACTAATTTATTTGTTTAGTTTTTTTTTTCTTCTTTTATAATGGTTGGTTGGGTTTTAAATAATATATTTCAAACAATTAATATATATTTTTTATTTGTTTTGTATTTGTGTTACTGTATCAATGCATTTTTAAAATCACTTTATTTTTTTTCAGATGTTCTATGTATTTTATAATTAATTACACAAGATGATTTACAGAAATTGTATTTTTAAGTTATTTAAAAGTTCCCGGGCAAAAGGCTCCCGAGCCAGTTTTTCTATGTAAATGAAAATAGGTCATTTAATATATCTAATATATGTATAAATATATATGTAATATATGTGAGGGCAATGGATGATTACACTCTGATGGAAAGGCTTTACAGAGCTGGCAACAAGAACAGACCACATGACTAAAAAGGGCCACCTGATTGGTGGATTCACAGGAGGGAGTCGGTGAGCAGTGTGAGAGCAGAAGTCTCTCTGGGCTCGTTCCAATCGCTGGCTTTCCTCCTGAGCCGCCGATCGATCAAGCCCACCATCTGTAATGATGTTCCAACCTCCTAAATGTTCCGTCTCTGAGCCGGAAGTAGAAGTTAGGAACTCCCAATCTTTCCTTTGAGGAAGAAAAAACATCAGCGCATCCTTTTCTGCGGAATACATTTTTCCTGAGGTGTGCTGTGTAAAGGCCTGGCGTGTTGGCCCGTCTGCTGCACACCCGCCACGTCTGCAGGAGCGAGGACGTCGCCACATTCACATTTTCTCCATTCGCTCATCTTCACTTCTCTTCCTTTAATCTTTTCCTGTCCTCTCCCGACGGGTAGAGCGCGGGGCAGGAGGAGGAGAAAGAAGGAGACAGAAGGAGAGAGAAGGAGAGAGAAGGAGGTGAAAAGAGGATACAGGAAATACAGGATTGGAATGAGCCTGTAATCTACTTGACATGCCAAGTCTTCTCTACTTTCCCCCCCCCCCCCCATCTTCCTCTCTGGTCCTCCGTGCCAGATGGTGGCGCTGTCCCCTATACCTGCTGTTTTATCTCACACGGCAACAGGGAGAAGGAGGAACAACAACCTGCGACTGTATCAGAACAGCGCAGCGCTGTTTTGTTTTTGTGTTTCTGTTTAATTGGCGTGTATGTATTCACTTTGCACCCCCTCGCTCTGAATGTTTGTGATTCGGTTGAAAAATAAATGTGTAAATCGGCAGAATCACTTCTAAATTACTTATACATCCATGTATTAACATATACATTATAAATGTATAGCACCAGTTTTATTTAAAAGGAAGGAATCGGTGAGTTTTATGTTGCTTTATGTTGCTTTATGTTGCATTAATGGAAGACACTTGAGCATTTCCTCCCTGCTGTATCTAGCCATGAGAGGCTTATACTCAAAGATACTATGAAACTTGAATATAACACATTTTGAACGGCTGATTAAGCTAAACTCTGTGTTGTGACGTGCAATACTGTTTCTAATGTTTGTATAAAAAAAGTTAAAAATAACAGTGTAAACCTTTTTAATGCAGATTTATTTTTTTCATTGCATATTTTGCAGATTTATGATCCACAGTGTCATTTTTTACAGTCAGAAAAGAAACCCCCTTTTGTCATTGCGACTATTTTTAAACCCAGATATCTTTGTACTGATGTAAATGACTGTAGTTATTTTGGATAGTGTTTTGCTAACAAAAGGAGAGAATTTTTCATGCATATTTTTATTTTGTTTTGTTTCTTGTTTTAATTGGTTTTTCAATTTCCAATTTCATTATTTTAATAGTAGCAAAATATTTGGAATATTTTTTCATATTCTGTGTCATTAACATTATTTTGTATTTTTATGTGGAAATATAAATATATATAATTTTATGATGCTAATTGCTAAGATTTTATTTTATGTTGAATTATTTTTGGAGCTAAAATCTTTGTAATATTGTTAAAGTAACTAGTTTCTAAATCAGAGTTTGTGTATAGATTCACACAAGTGGTTGACGAAGTGTTTGGATTGTAATTACTACTGAATGGTTATTTGATATGCAAATCAATATCATATTGATTTTTATTTTTGTTTTGTATTTAAATGGGGTGTTAATTAATCTTATTTCTTTCATTTCCTAAATAAAGACCCATTCTGTTTGGACACAAAATGGCTGCTTTCCCAATTATTTGATCCATTTTTCCCCACTACAATAAGAGTAATGTTTTTAAAACATGCCCCCCCCTCTCTTTCTCCTTCACTCCCTCTGACACTGTCTTCCCCCCTCTCTCTCTTTCACACACAAGCACACACACTCTCTCACACACTCCCTCTGACACTTTCACACACAAGCACACACACTCTCTCACACACTCCCTCTGACACTTTCACACACAAGCACACACTCTCTCACACACTCTCTCTCTCTTTCACACACAAGCACACACACTCTCTCTTTCACACACAAACACACACTCTCTTTCACACACACACACACTCTCTCACACACACACTCTCTCTCACACACACACTCTCTCACACACACACTCTCTCTCACACACAAGCACACACACTCTCTCACACACTCTCTCTTTCACACACACACACTCTCTTTCACACACAAACACACACTCTTTCACACACACACACACACACACACTCTCTCTCACACACACACTCTCATACACACACACTCTCTCACACACACTCTCTCTCTCACACACACACACACACACTCTCTCACACACACACACACTCTCTCACACACATACACACTCTCTCACACACACACACACACTATCTCTCTCTCTCACACACACACTCTCTCGGCAGTGCTGGCAGGGTGTGGCTAGTTGGCAGACTGCAGCCCCCCCCCCCCCCTCCCCCCCCCTCAGGATCCACATCTGTCTGCCAGCAGAGAGTCTGGATGACATCATCGCTGCTGCTTCCTGCTTTGACAGGCTGACATCACTACATATCCCACTCTGATTGGCTTAATCACAGCAATTTCCTGCTTTGATTAGCTGATATCATCGCCACTATCTCCTACTCTGATTGGCTTACTCACAGGTATTTCCTGCTTTGATTGGCTGACATCATCGCCACTGTCTCCAACTCTGATTGGATGAGATGGAGACGGAATGCCACAGTATGCATGTTAAATAATCTTTGATAACGAGCCAGGGCGTTAATGAAGTGCATTAGCCTGCGCTAATGACTGGGTTAAGGAGCCAGTATGCTAATAACTGAAGCTTGATATGCTTAGGATGGGCTCCCCCTCTATAGCCGGGCTCCTCCTGAGATTTCTTCCCATCGGGGAGTTTTTTCTCACCACTGTTTGAGAGTTTCTCTCCCCACTGGGGAGTTGTTGTTTTTTTTTACCCTCCTGTACTTGCTATTTCGGGGGTTCTGGTGTTTACCCTTCTGCTAACTCTGTACAGCTTCTTGGTGACAGTCAGATAAAATTGAATGGTGGTGCTCATGCGTTATGCTTTATGCTTATGTTATGCCAGTGTTGTATGCGTATGCATCAAGGGCCCTGTGTTAGTGAGCAAGTTTACAGAAATGCTGGGGGTTTTCTAGACCAGGCTAGATACGATCTAGCTTTTAGGTACACTCAACAGTAGGCAGCACTGCTGGGCTGAATGTTGCACTCTGTGCAACGAGTCGGGGGTTCCATGCTGGCTAAATTCCAGCACAGCAGAGAGCAAGCACAGCTGTAACAGCTGTAGAGGTACATTATCACAGACTAACTGCTGTAGAGGTACATTATCACAGACTAACTGCTGTAGAGGTACATTATCACAGACTAACTGCTGTAGAGGTACATTATCACAGACTAACTGCTGTAGAGGTACATTATCACAGACTAACTGCTGTAGAGGTACATTATCACAGACTAACTGCTGTAGAGGTACATTATCACAGACTAACTGCTGTAGAGGTACATTATCACAGACTAACTGCTGTAGAGGTACATTATCACAGACTAACAGCTGTAGAGGTACATTATCACAGACTAACTGCTGTAGAGGTACATTATCACAGACTAACTGCTGTAGAGGTACATTATCACAGACTAACAGCTGTAGAGGTACATTATCACAGACTAACTGCTGTAGAGGTACACTATCACAGACTAACTGCTGTAGAGGTACATTATCACAGACTAACTGCTGTAGAGGTACATTATCACAGACTAACAGCTGTAGAGGTACATTATCACAGACTAACAGCTGTAGAGGTACATTATCACAGACTAACTGCTGTAGAGGTACATTATCACAGACTAACTGCTGTAGAGGTACATTATCACAGACTAACTGCTGTAGAGGTACATTATCACAGACTAACAGCTGTAGAGCTACATTATCACAGACTAACAGCTGTAGAGGTACATTATCACAGACTAACTGCTGTAGAGGTACATTATCACAGACTAACAGCTGTAGAGGTACATTATTACAGACTAACAGCTGTAGAGGTACATTATCACAGACTAACTGCTGTAGAGGTACATTATCACAGACTAACTGCTGTAGAGGTACATTATCACAGACTAACTGCTGTAGAGGTACATTATCACAGAGTAACTGCTGTAGAGGTACATTATCACAGACTAACAGCTGTAGAGGTACATTATTACAGACTAACAGCTGTAGAGGTACATTATCACAGACTAACTGCTGTAGAGGTACATTATCACAGACTAACAGCTGTAGAGGTACATTATCACAGACTAACTGCTGTAGAGGTACACTATCACAGACTAACTGCTGTAGAGGTACATTATCACAGACTAACTGCTGTAGAGGTACATTATCACAGACTAACTGCTGTAGAGGTACATTATCACAGACTAACTGCTGTAGAGGTACATTATCACAGACTAACTGCTGTAGAGGTACATTATCACAGACTAACTGCTGTAGAGGTACATTATCACAGACTAACTGCTGTAGAGGTACATTATCACAGACTAACAGCTGTAGAGGTACATTATCACAGACTAACTGCTGTAGAGGTACATTATCACAGACTAACTGCTGTAGAGGTACATTATCACAGACTAACAGCTGTAGAGGTACATTATCACAGACTAACTGCTGTAGAGGTACACTATCACAGACTAACTGCTGTAGAGGTACATTATCACAGACTAACTGCTGTAGAGGTACATTATCACAGACTAACAGCTGTAGAGGTACATTATCACAGACTAACAGCTGTAGAGGTACATTATCACAGACTAACTGCTGTAGAGGTACATTATCACAGACTAACTGCTGTAGAGGTACATTATCACAGACTAACTGCTGTAGAGGTACATTATCACAGACTAACAGCTGTAGAGCTACATTATCACAGACTAACAGCTGTAGAGGTACATTATCACAGACTAACTGCTGTAGAGGTACATTATCACAGACTAACAGCTGTAGAGGTACATTATTACAGACTAACAGCTGTAGAGGTACATTATCACAGACTAACTGCTGTAGAGGTACATTATCACAGACTAACTGCTGTAGAGGTACATTATCACAGACTAACTGCTGTAGAGGTACATTATCACAGAGTAACTGCTGTAGAGGTACATTATCACAGACTAACAGCTGTAGAGGTACATTATTACAGACTAACAGCTGTAGAGGTACATTATCACAGACTAACTGCTGTAGAGGTACATTATCACAGACTAACAGCTGTAGAGGTACATTATCACAGACTAACTGCTGTAGAGGTACACTATCACAGACTAACTGCTGTAGAGGTACATTATCACAGACTAACTGCTGTAGAGGTACATTATCACAGACTAACAGCTGTAGAGGTACATTATCACAGACTAACAGCTGTAGAGGTACATTATCACAGACTAACTGCTGTAGAGGTACATTATCACAGACTAACAGCTGTAGAGGTACATTATCACAGACTAACTGCTGTAGAGGTACATTATCACAGACTAACAGCTGTAGAGGTACATTATTACAGACTAACAGCTGTAGAGGTACATTATCACAGACTAACTGCTGTAGAGGTACATTATCACAGACTAACAGCTGTAGAGGTACATTATCACAGACTAACTGCTGTAGAGGTACACTATCACAGACTAACTGCTGTAGAGGTACATTATCACAGACTAACTGCTGTAGAGGTACATTATCACAGACTAACAGCTGTAGAGGTACATTATCACAGACTAACTGCTGTAGAGGTACATTATCACAGACTAACTGCTGTAGAGGTACATTATCACAGACTAACTGCTGTAGAGGTACATTATCACAGACTAACAGCTGTAGAGCTACATTATCACAGACTAACAGCTGTAGAGGTACATTATCACAGACTAACTGCTGTAGAGGTACATTATCACAGACTAACAGCTGTAGAGGTACATTATTACAGACTAACAGCTGTAGAGGTACATTATCACAGACTAACTGCTGTAGAGGTACATTATCACAGACTAACTGCTGTAGAGGTACATTATCACAGACTAACTGCTGTAGAGGTACATTATCACAGACTAACTGCTGTAGAGGTACATTATCACAGACTAACAGCTGTAGAGGTACATTATTACAGACTAACAGCTGTAGAGGTACATTATCACAGACTAACTGCTGTAGAGGTACATTATCACAGACTAACAGCTGTAGAGGTACATTATCACAGACTAACTGCTGTAGAGGTACACTATCACAGACTAACTGCTGTAGAGGTACATTATCACAGACTAACTGCTGTAGAGGTACATTATCACAGACTAACAGCTGTAGAGGTACATTATCACAGACTAACAGCTGTAGAGGTACATTATCACAGACTAACTGCTGTAGAGGTACATTATCACAGACTAACAGCTGTAGAGGTACATTATCACAGACTAACTGCTGTAGAGGTACACTATCACAGACTAACTGCTGTAGAGGTACATTATCACAGACTAACAGCTGTAGAGCTACATTATCACAGACTAACAGCTGTAGAGGTACATTAGCACAGACTAACTGCTGTAGAGGTACATTATCACAGACTAACTGCTGTAGAGGTACATTATCACAGACTAACTGCTGTAGAGGTACATTATCACAGACTAACTGCTGTAGAGGTACATTATCACAGACTAACAGCTGTAGAGCTACATTATCACAGACTAACAGCTGTAGAGGTACATTATCACAGACTAACTGCTGTAGAGGTACATTATCACAGACTAACAGCTGTAGAGGTACATTATTACAGACTAACAGCTGTAGAGGTACATTATCACAGACTAACTGCTGTAGAGGTACATTATCACAGACTAACAGCTGTAGAGGTACATTATCACAGACTAACTGCTGTAGAGGTACACTATCACAGACTAACTGCTGTAGAGGTACATTATCACAGACTAACTGCTGTAGAGGTACATTATCACAGACTAACAGCTGTAGAGCTACATTATCACAGACTAACAGCTGTAGAGGTACATTATCACAGACTAACTGCTGTAGAGGTACATTATCACAGACTAACAGCTGTAGAGGTACATTATCACAGACTAACTGCTGTAGAGGTACACTATCACAGACTAACTGCTGTAGAGGTACATTATCACAGACTAACTGCTGTAGAGGTACATTATCACAGACTAACAGCTGTAGAGGTACATTATCACAGACTAACTGCTGTAGAGGTACATTATCACAGACTAACTGCTGTAGAGGTACATTATCACAGACTAACTGCTGTAGAGGTACATTATCACAGACTAACTGCTGTAGAGGTACATTATCACAGACTAACAGCTGTAGAGCTACATTATCACAGACTAACAGCTGTAGAGGTACATTATCACAGACTAACTGCTGTAGAGGTACATTATCACAGACTAACTGCTGTAGAGGTACATTATCACAGACTAACAGCTGTAGAGGTACATTATTACAGACTAACTGCTGTAGAGGTACATTATCACAGACTAACAGCTGTAGAGGTACATTATCACAGACTAACAGCTGTAGAGGTACATTATTACAGACTAACAGCTGTAGAGGTACATTATCACAGACTAACTGATGTAGAGGTACATTATCACAGACTAACTGCTGTAGACCTACATTATTACAGAAACAAGAGGAGCAGATACAGAGAGGGAGAGGGAGGGGGAGAGAGGGAGGGACAGCAAGAGAGTGAGGGAACAGAGAGGGAGAGGGAGAGGGAGGGTGGGAGAAAGGGAAAAGAGAGGGAGAGGGCGAGTAAGGGACAGAGAGAGAGGGAGCAGAGGGACAGAGAGAGAGACGGAGACTGCAATGATGTCCACGGACACTCTGATCAGCAGCCAGCTGGACCGCTGCACCCCCCTCCCCCCGCCCCTCACAGAGTGAAAGGTAAGAGTCACACGTTTGGCTGTGTGATAGATCATGACCACACAGCTTCTGGTGTTAATTTGAGACGCAGATGTGCTGGTGTGCGCCGGAGAGCTTGTCCTGCGCTGGATTAGCGGCAGCACTGTGTCTCATTTGCATGCAGTTGCCTTTAAACAAACTTGGGAACACAGGAGTGTGTGCATGTAAAAACATTCTGATGTTTAGTCTGAACAACAAATGGACCTCTTGACCATGTCTGCATGCTTTCATGCATTGCATTGCCATCACATGGTTAGTGGAGTTGATACTAACCCTAATGCGCTGGTGTACTGGTCTACCTGAGTGACATCACTGCTGTGGTGCCTTTCAGACAGGCACTGAACATTAATTTATTTCAGTAGCTACAGATGATATATATATATATATATATATATGTTATATAACATTTGAAGAAAGCTTTATGCTTCATTTTTGGTGTAATAAAATCTTCTTTCTTCTTGAATTAGCACTATTGTGATTGAGACACACCCAGATTGGCTGAGCATAGAAAACTACATTTCATTCCTAGTTTCAGCCGTACAGATGGACAAGTGCATTAAAATGTGTCCCTCTGGATAAGTGTGCAATGCAGTTTCCTGACAGAGAGATTGCCTGTTGAACTAAGAGGATGAAAAACTGAGGTATACAGGCAGGTGTTGCAGGCTGTTTAATGCGTGTTAGCTGAAAGGAGTGATGCTGGAACACTAACCAGGTCCTCCCACCCCTACCTGTCCCAACAGGTGTACAGTTTACAGCAAGTCCAGCAAGCTGCTCACAGCGTGCTGGGTGTGTGTGTGTGTGTAGGTGTGTGTGTCCGTGCACACATCTGGAGAGAGAGAGGGAGTTGTCACCCTTTATGAACATTAATATGAAGAATAGTTTATTATTATGATTTTATTTATTATCATTGTTATTATTATCCATATATTTTTTGAGAATTATTATTATTATTAATCTGACCTAAGTTGATGTACCTATATACTTGCAACATGTACAGGTTTTTGTTAATTTGAATGTTGTAGCATGCATTGTTATTGTAAAGCTTTGGCGACACATATCCTATCTTATGCCAAGAAAGCATTTTCTAAATGAATTGAGAGGGTGGGAGAAGAAAGAAAAAAAGAAAGAAAGAAAGAGAAAGGTGGGTGAGGTTTGCGTGTGATTCCTCCTTTGAGCAGGACTGCATCCCCTAACAGAGTAGCGTATCCATGGTTACATGCGAACTGTTTTGCAGGAAACAGGCTGTTCGGACGTAAACAAACATTCATGCAGGCACCCGCGCTCTCGAGTCAGCGTAGGAAAATATACGGAGAATATACCGCGCCCGTTTGGCGATATTAGCTCATGTGTGCAAGCTCACAAAGGATATCGCACAGGAACTCAGCTGAGTGGAAACTCAAGTGGTGTTTTTCAGCTGGTGTTATTGCTGGAATTCCTCCAACTGTTTAGTGCACGGAACTTGCATGATGTATAGGTGACACACCCACGCGAACGCGCTTCGCTCGCGCCATGTGTGAAGAGCAATGGGCGCGGGAGCGCTAACGTTAGTCGCTTCTTTGTTGCTCTTTCGCTCTTCCCAGTTTCGGCCCGGTTTGTTTACACGGTGGATTAACTGCCATTTATTTGCTTTCATTTATATAGCTAATTTATATAGTTTATTGTAGGTATGGTGTTGATATGACTGGATGGTTGGGGGATGGGAAAAATAAGCACAAAACATAAACAACCCTGTCAAGATGACTGTGTGATAAAAGCCTTTTCGTGCTGGAGTAAGGTTCACTGGAAACGTTCATGCTGCCCAGTCACACACTGTACAAATGTTTAGACTTTAAAAAGTTAGTGTACATTGAAACAAGACATTTATTTACAGTGCAATGCTGAAGATACTACCACAGACCATATACATACTGACTGCGGATTCACAAAACTCCCCATTTGGCAGATTGTCTTTGAGATACCTCGTCTGCCTCTGCTTGCCCTCTGGCAAACGCATCGTTTTTTATAAACATCGAGCCCATGAGGGACCCATCATTCTCTCTCAGCCGTGAGACACGACCGTGTTCATACGCTACAAGGCAAACAGCATGCTCAAACAAGCACAAACATGCAGAAATATACAAATATGTACATGCAAGCACACTCATACACACACACACACAGTGACCACTTTGTATTTTGTATGATGCTGTAGCCCATCCACACATAGGTTTGATACATTGTGTGTTCAGAGATGCTCTTCTGCATACCACTGATGTAATGTGTAGTTATTTGCGTTATTTGTCACCTTCCTGTCAGCGTTGACCAGTCTGGCCCTTCTGCTGTGACCTCTCTCATTATCAACACGTTTTCACCCACAGAACTGCTGCTCACTGGATGTACAGTATTTTGTTTTCACACTATTCTCTGTAAACTCTAGAGCTGCAAACTCTACAACTCTAGAGTTGTGTGTGAAAACCCCAGGAGATCAGCAAGAGATACTCAAAGCACCCTGTCTGGCATCAGCAATCATTCCACAGTCAAAGTCACTCAGATCACACTGCTTGTGTTTGCTCTGAGCAACAACTGAACCTCTTGACCATGTCTTCATGCTTGTATGTATTGAGTTGCTACCACATGATTGGTTGAATAGATATTTGCATTGATGAGCTGGTTAACAGGTCTACTTCATAAAGTGGTCACTGTGTGTAGCACACATTTACAAACACACACTTTACACACTCACAGACACGCTATCACCTGTAGGCTATCACACACTACCAGTGGCTACTACTTCCGCTACTGACTGTTCAACTGCTTCTGAGTCTCAGTACGGTTTGATTGACAGATTCAGCTTCTGAGTCCAAGGTGGCCTCTAGCAGAGTGTTTAAGGTAATTGACTGGGACCTGCAAGGTCGGAGGTTCGATCCCCGGTGTAGCCACAATATGATCCACACAGCCGTTGGGCCCTTGAGAAAGGCCCTTAAACCTGCATTGCTCCAGGGGAGGATTATCTCCTGCTTAGTCTAATCAACTGTATGTCGCTCTGGATAAGAGCGTCTGCTAAATACCATTAATGTAATAATGTAAAAGTACGGTTTGATTGACAGATTCAGCTTCTGAGTCCAAATAGGGTCTGTTTGAGAGATTCAGCTTCTGAGTCCAAGTAGGGTTTGTCTTAGAGTCTCAGTAAGGTTTGATTGACAGAAATGACTACCGTAAATGCAGCAGCACGTGATTCGTTGGGTAGATGACGTCATTAACGCGCTGCTGACATGCACGTGCAGGGTTCTAGAGTTCCCAGCACAGTAGGGTGTTAGAAGGAAGACATATTGCAGTCATTAGGTCCAGTCCGCCTGGCGTATGATCGCATGAATTCGCTTATTTCCACCCGCCGAAACAGTTTAAAAATAAAAACAGCCTCCTGGGTGCTGTTTGGCAATCGTGGGCTGCTGCTCCAAACTCGGAAACGCCCTGAGTGAGTTCCGCTGCCAGTTGTGCGTTCCTGCTACTTGCGTGGTTATCGACGGCGTCTAAAAATCCGACAGAGCGGCAATGCCTGCGCACATCTGTCCTCACCGTACGCATCGGCGGATCGGGTTTCATCGCATCGTTGGTTCTTCACAGCTATTAAGACGCTTATGTTATCGCTGAGGTATGCGTGCAATGAACGGCCACGACCCGAAACTGTGAAACATCACGCACCGGTTGCGGGGGAGAGGAGGAGGAGGAGGGGGGTGTTGGCTTGTTTCGCGGGACCCGTTGACTGCGAACAACGGAACAAGGTTTGCATGTTCTCTCTCTCCACACCAGACGGAAAAGCGTGATCTTTTAAGGCGCTGAGGAGAGGAATGAGGAAGCCGTTCGTCAGCTCGCGGGCAGGCTGAGGCAGCGCGCTCCAGCGAGGGAAAGCGCGGTTTCCCCAAACTGCGTCGAGCTGCGCGAGCCTGGTGTGGCAGGAGAGCCGTTGGGGTATGTAAACCTGATAAAGCAACGTGCCTGTGTCCGATTCCCTCTGTTCAAATACTTTCTCTGATGGGCCAAAACCCCAACGGTATAATCTTAGGTTCTAACGTACATTTTTTGACAAAAAAAAAAGAAAGAGTTTGGGACGTAAATATGTTGTTTACATAGGCACAAAATATGTGTGTGAAGTTTTACACAAAAATACTGTTTAAAAGTATGAGAAGAATGCTACATTTAAAAAGTTGTATCTGCGTAGGGCACAACCACTTCAGTATCTTTGAAGCTCAATATCTCAAAACCACTCAGAATGCAAAAGAACCATCACAATGGGTTTTTTTTTGTGTTTTTACCAGCTAAAAGTCCACTTCCCTGTAGTTTTTTTTTCTGTTGACCTCTTGTGGGAAAGAACTCGATTCCTTTTTCAAACAGAGCGTAATGCGAGTCCAAGAGCAAAATATGGGGATAAATCATAACTGTTGATCGTTACTCATAACAACGGAGTGAGTGGGTGGGCTTTGCAGTGCCCTGGTATGCACCCATGTTATGAGACACACTACTTCAGTGAGTGTAACTGGCCTTCGGAGAACACTTGTTTTATAGTTCAGCGGTGTTCCCAGAGGTTCCCTTCCTGACTAGATCGTGACCATATCAAATATCAGCTCCAGCTGGAGAGGGAGACAGTAATGCGCACATTTTCTGATTTCGCCCGCACAATATCCGTGTAATTCACAAGCGTGAGTGTGACTGCGCAGGGCAGACAGCTGTGCTGCCCTGACAACACAGCCACTGCAGAACGAGGAGAAACTCACAGACAGACACACACAGAGAGACAGACAGACACACAGAGAGACACACACAGAGAGACAGACAGACACGCAGAGAGACAGACAGACGGACATAGAGAGAGACACAGACAGACGGACACGGAGAGACAGACAGACGGACACACAGACAGACACGCACAGAGAGACAGACAGACGCACAGAGAGACAGACAGACACACAGAGAGACACACACAGAGAGACAGACAGACACACAGAGAGACACGCACAGAGAGACAGACAGACACACAGAGAGACGCGCACAGAGAGACAGACAGACACACAGAGAGACGCGCACAGAGAGACAGACAGACACACAGAGAGACACGCACAGAGAGACAGACAGACACACAGAGAGACACACACAGAGAGACAGACAGACACACAGAGAGACACGCACAGAGAGACAGACAGACACACAGAGAGACGCGCACAGAGAGACAGACAGACACACAGAGAGACAGACAGACGAACACACAGACAGACACACACAGAGAGACACAGACACAGAGAAACACACAGACAGACACACACACAGAGACACAGACAGAGAGACAGACGGACACACAGACAGACACACACACACAGACAGACAGACACGCAGAGAGACAGACAGACGGACATAGAGAGACACACAGACAGACACACACGGAGAGACAGACAGATGGACACACAGAGAGACACAGACACAGAGAGACAGCCAGACGGACATAGAGAGAGACACAGACAGACGGACACAGAGAGAGACACAGAGATAGACAGACAGATAGGGAGACAGAGAGATAGACTGACAGACAGACACACAGACACAGAGCGGCAGACAGACGGAGATACACAGACAGAGAGCCAGACACACAGACAGAGAGACAGACAGACATATACACACATAGGCAGACACACAAACAGACAGAGAGACATACAGACATACACATCAACTTCATACTGTGACTTTCATACTAATCAAATCACATCTCAATGAAAACGTCATCATGGGAATCTCAGAACTAACTGAAGATGAGCATGAGTGGTCGTAGTATTGCTTTGCTTCAATGTTTTCAGTATTAGCCAACTGATTTGCATTTACCGTGGAAGGCTAGGCTCAAGCGGAGTTGGAGCAGACAGTTGAGATTGCCATCTTTCTCCTTTACCATCTTTGCTTGCCTTTTGTGCAGTGTGGCTGTTCTCCCTCCGCAGGCCTGAGGATGTGGCCGTTCTCTCTCCCTCCCTCCGCAGGCCTGAGGATGTGGCTGTTCTCTCACCCTCCCTCCGCAGGCCTGAGGATGTGGCCGTTCTCTCTCCCTCCCTCTGCAGGGTTCGGGATGTGGTTCCTTGTCGGCGTGTTTTTCTGCCTCTGCCCTGGTGCGGTGGAGCAGCAGCTGGGGTTCGGGATGAAGGGAGCCGCGCCCCGTTTGATCTGCAGTGTTCCGGGGGTTCCAGGGTCGCCAGGGAAATCGGGCCTAAGCGGGCCCACAGGTCCCCATGGCGACATGGGCCTTCCCGGGCGGGACGGGCGAGACGGGCGCAAGGGGGAGAAAGGGGAGAAGGGCACCACTGGTACGACACCACGGCAACGCCTAGCGCTAAACTGGCCCTCTCTACGACGCTAAGCGCTAATCTTTCCCTTCTCTACGACGCTAAGCGCTAATCTGCCCTTCTCTATGATGCTAAGCGCTAATCTGCCCTTCTCTATGACGCTAAGCGCTAAGATGGCCCTCTCTACGATGCTAAGCGCTAATCTGCCCTTCTCTACGACGCTAAGCGCTAATCTGGCCTTCTCTATGAGGCTAAGCGCTAATCTGGCCCTCTCAATGATGCTAAACCCTAATCTGCCCTGCTCTATGACGCTAAACGCTAATCTGCCCTTCTCTATGACGCTAAGCGCTAATCTGGCCCTCTCTATGACGCTAAACGCTAATCTGGCCTTCTCTACGACGCTAAGCGCTAATCTGCCCTTCTCTACGACGCTAAGCGCTAATCTGCCCTTCTCTACGACGCTAAGCGCTAATCTGGCCTTCTCTATGAGGCTAAGCGCTAATCTGGCCCTCTCAATGATGCTAAACCCTAATCTGCCCTGCTCTATGACGCTAAACGCTACTCTGCCCTTCTCTATGACGCTAAGCGCTAATCTACCCTTCTCTATGATGCTTAATGCTAATTTGCCATTTCTATAATGCTAAATGCTAATCTGGCCCTCTCAATGATGCTAAGCGCTAATCTGCCCTTTTTATGATGCTAAGCGCTAATTTGGCCTTGTCTATGATGCTAAGCGATAATCTGGCTTTCTCTATGACACTAAACCCTACTCTGGCCTTCTCTATGATGCTAAGCGCTAATCTGTCCTTGTCTATGATGCTAAGCGCTAATCTGGCCTTCTCTGTGACGCTAAATCCTACTCTGGCCTTGTCTATGACACAAAGCGCTAATCTGGCGTGCGCTGGGGCATTGTGGGTAATCTGACCAGAAGAACGCTCACCCCCTACTGGCCCACCAACACCACCATTAAGGCGAGGTCCTGACACACTGTGGTCATTAAAGACCCCATTACACTGGCAGACGCTTTTAATCCAAAGCGATTAGCATAGGTTCTTCCACAAATGAAAAGCATCAAATCCATAACTAGCAAAACACGCATGAAGAGCTGGTCTGAATACAAAGACAATAGCCATTGTAAGTGCAAACTTATTAAAAAAACTTTTTTATTAAGGGTTAGGGACGGAGGGTCGAGGTGAGTTCCTCTTAACGCTGTAAAGCGCTTTGAGCGTCTAGGAAAGTGGTATTTAAGTCTGTCTGTCTTTATCTATCTATCTATCTATCTATCTATCTATCTATCTATCTATCTGTCTACCTGCCTGCGCGAGGTGAGTGAGTTAGTGAGTTAGTGCTGTTGATGTTGGTTGTCTGTTTCAGGAGTGAAGGGGCGCGTGGGGCCTACGGGGAAGATCGGTCAGCGAGGGGAGCGGGGCCCCGCGGGGAAGAGAGGCCCCGGGGGCCTGGGTGGGGACGGGGGCCCCCCGGGAGCTGGAGGCCCCCGGGGGACCCAGGGCGAGAAGGGCCAGCGGGGCCCGCGCGGGACCCCGGGGATCTGCCGGTGCGGCAGCCTGGTGCCCAAATCGGCCTTCTCCGTGGGCATCACCACCAGCTACCCGGCCGAGCGCACCCCCATCAAGTTCAACAAGGTCCTGTTCGACGAGGGCGCCCACTACAACCCGCAGACGGGCAAGTTCATCTGCGCCTACCCCGGCGTGTACTACTTCTCCTACGACATCACGCTGGCCAACAAGCACCTGGCCATCGGCCTGGTGCACAACGGCCAGTACAAGATCAAGACCTTCGACGCCAACACGGGCAACCACGACGTGGCGTCCGGCTCCACCGTCATGTACCTGAACCCGGAGGACGAGGTGTGGCTGGAGATCTTCTACCCCGACCAGAACGGCCTCTTCGCCGACCCCGGCTGGGCCGACAGCCTGTTCTCGGGGTTCCTGCTCTACGTCGACACCAACTACCTGGACGCTCTGTCGGAGGACTACGCCTGATGGAGGAGGACTACCCCTGATGGAGGAGGACTACACCTGATGGAGCTACGCCTGATGGAGCTCCAACCCCCCCGCCCCCCCAACCTATGCCTGATGGAGCTCCTACCCCCCCGCTCCCCCACTCCCCACTGATTAACCTGGGGATTGAATGGCAGTTTGTTTTCAAAACTAAACTGTCATTCAGAACGGAAACCCAACGCACTTGTGTCCCATGAACCAGAGAGGGAGACCTGCAGACGCTCACTGAACCCTCCTGATGCTAATGTTAATCCTTTCCCTGTTGAACAGATATTACCTAATATAACGGCAAACAATGTTTTGGGCTTTCCAAATGGTGCATTCCTTTGAGCCACAAGTCTTTAATTTAACTTTTTCCCCCCTTCTCTGATATCCAGACTGCTGCCAGGAGCCACATAAATAATTCCTTTATCACGGCCCTCCTGTAAAATAATGGGAGGGGCCTACCTTTGTAATTGGAGGGAGAACTGTGCGGTTTATTTTGGAACTTTCTTAAACGCTGCTATGGGGTTCTGGTGGTGGGGAAACAGGGCTACGTGAACGCGAGGGATGGATGGAGCTAACATGCGCTGTCAATCACTCACTGACTACATCCAATCACAGGTCCTAGTTTTGCACGGCTGCGGTCCAATCATAATCACTCAGTCTGTTACTGAAAATGCATGGCAACTCATCCCATTGGTTGAATCACATTCAGTTGAAGCTATCAGTAAAACATTCACTCACACACTCACGGTGGCACTTACTCTCCACATCACACACTCCATATCACACACTCTCCATTGTCACACACTCTCCATATCACACACTCTCCATATCACACACTCTCCATTATCACACACTCTCCATATCACACACTCTCCATTGCCACACACTCTCCATATCACACACTCTCCATTATCACACACTCTCCATATCACACACTCTCCATATCACACACTCTCCATATCGTACACTCTCCATATCACACACTCTCCATTGTCACACACTCTCCATATCACACACTCTCCATATCACACACTCCCATATCACATACTCTCCATTGTCACACACTCTCCATTATCACACACTCTCCATTATCAAACACTCTCCATATCACTCACTCTCCATTGTCACACACTCTCCATATCACACTCTCCATATCACACACTCTCCATATCAAACACTCCCATATCACATACTCTCCATTGTCACACACTCTCCATATCACTCACTCTCCATTATCACACACTCTCCATATCACTCACTCTCCATATCACTCACTCTCCATTATCACACTCTCCATATCACTCACTCTCCATTATCACACTCTCCATATCACACACTCTCCATTATCACACACTCTCCATATCACACACTCTCAATATCACACACTTTCCGTCATCACACACTCATCATGGTACTCACCACCAAGTTGAAAAATACTATTTGCAGATCACACTGCAGATCAAGAAGTTTGTTACCAAGTCACTCTGTAGCACTGGGCCAGTCACCATCAGCTCACAGATATTACTGTAAATGACAGTCAGTGGTATGTGAAGCCCACTGATCTTTTATCCTGTACATAATGAGACTCAAAGATAATAGTTTTGCTAAAAGATATAATTACTCTAAATTTATATTTCTGTATTCAGCTACAAGGCTCTCTCTGTGTGAGTGTATATTAGAACCGGATATGTACTGTGTCACTCTCGCTTTTGTGATTGTTTACATTATTAATTAGACAAACAACAGGAGGACATTTTAGGCTTCCTTCACTTGCCTTGTATACAGTATGCACTGGTATCTCAGTGGGGCGTTACTGAAAGCTGAAGGTCAGGGGTCAAACCCCACTATGTGTGTTCTTGTGTGAGTAGCGCCATATCCTACACGTGAAACTGCCTGAGAAGCTGCTGATGTTCTCCTCTTTAGCCTCCACAAACAAATTCACAGGAACACCAAAACCAAAGAACAAAATGCTACACACAGCAGGGTGAACAATATGAATCAATAAAATACCTTGATAACTTTCTATTTCAACGGTGGCTGCTATTTGTTTTGTGAATTGCATTTGTTCAATATATACAGAATGCATTGTACACAGTGCACATACCTTTTTGCGGCCATCTTGAAAGTAGAATGTGAAGGATTATGGTAAATGTGGTTTTAGTGGCTGCTTAAGACTCCAGTTAGGACCACTGCCTGTAAAGGAGGGTCTCTATGCTTTTGAAGCAGGGACAGTTGACTGAGAATTACACACATTTCTGCAGTCTCTTCAAACAGGCAAACTGATTTCACTGCCATTTTACATTTACATTTTAGTCATTTGGCAGACGCTTTTAATCCAAAGCGACTTAGTGCATCGGTTCTTCCACAAGCTAAAGCATCACATCCACAACTAGTAAAATACACATGAAGCGCTGTTCTAGTACTGCCAGTGGCAATAAGATGAATAGGCTGTTACCTATTTCATTGCATGGGCTGTCAGCTGTTGAATAGTGTACACTCACACTTAATGTGACAACAACCAGGCTACACACTGCCTGACAGAATAACAATGTTTAAAGTTGTTATTTGCTTGGACGTTTAATGGTTTAATAGGGTCAGTTGTCATGAAAATGGCATTTCACTTCATCCCTTGTGCAGAACTGTGTGTCTGTGACACATCTGTGTTTCCACTGATGTCTCCCGAGTAGCCATCTCCCCCTTTGAATACCACGAAACAACAGAAAACACAAGAAAGCGTTGAGTTGAAAGCTACAGACGCATCTCGTGGGACAGTGTGGGATGGCCAGAGTTTTCCTAAAATAACTGAGACCGTTAGACTCTACGAAACCAGAGTCCTGCATCGTCCGGCTTATTGTTCTAAAGGTCCAGGACACGTATTATTGAACATTTAATTGTGGGATTTATGAATCATGTAATCATTAAATGGTTATGTTACCACTGTCCACACCCGTAGCCCTCCCCAGATGACATAGTATGTATGTGAGGGTCTGTGGATAAGAGGGTGGGTGTGAGAGACAGAGTAGGAAAGAGTGAGTGTGTGTGTGTGTGTGTGTGTGTGTGTGTGTGTGTGTGTGTGTGTGTGTGTGTGTGTGTGAGAGAGACAGAGTAGGAAAGAGTGAGTGTGTGTACTTGGGTGTTCCAGCGTCTGCAAAGAGAGAGAGCGTGTGTGTGCATTTGCTTGTGTGTGAGGGTATGTGTATTAGGGGGTGTATGTGTGTATCAGGGCATGTGTGTTAGGGTGTGTATTTTATTGGTTGAGCTCACACACTGCACACGGCTGGTCTCTTGGAGCATATCAGATGAATGTTTGGAAAGGAACCAATGGGAATATCCAGCTCTTCCAAGTCATATTAATCCTGCAGGAGCAGAGCCAGTGAAAGGTTTCAAATGTCAAAAGCAATTCTGCACGGAATCTACGGCTCCATTTTGGACATGCTTCAGACAATAATATAATTTCTGTTAAGCATATTATTTGTTGAGTATATTTTCGAGTGTATTTACTGTCTGTAGAATCCTAAATAATACTGTCTAAAATAAGCCACGCCTGTCAAGGAAGGAAGAGACCCGTGCTGAAATCAATTTACAACGGAACGGAAAAAAACTATAATTAATACAACTCGGTTCTGCCCTTCTCGCATAAAGCGCTATGGTTTAAGCCACCGAAGACAGGGATTGGTTAACGTCACCAGGATTTTATGGCTAGCCTGAATGACTCCGGCCAATTGGCTCTGGGTATCCCACCATGATCCCACCCAGACCTGGATAACTAGGTTGCCCATCAGCAAGTGCGGTTGAACCGAACGATAGCTTCGCCCGTTACCAGGCAGCGCTGTGATAAGCCCGGGACTGTTGCTAGACCGTCGATTACATTAATACAGCACTGACCTTCACTTCACAGATATGTGAAATGTCGCTAAAATAAAAAAACCCTCGAGGAGATCGTTAAATTCCAACCAGGGAAATTCAGTTAATTTGGATAGCTAAAGTTACTTTGCTAGGTCGCTACCTAATGTACCTCGTAAGTTTGCTTTGCCAGAGGGCACCTTTTTTGGTTGTTGTTGTTGCCTAGACCAGCTGGCTTCGTATCGCACCGCTACTGTGCAATTAAAGGTATCGAGTTATCCTTCCGCTTTGTGCTATTTGCATTGAGTAACATTATACGGCATGAAGAACAGCAAAGCCGAATAACGGTAACACATGAAACATTTGGTTTACATGGCAGTGATGCTCTCGCAAGTCATGGCTAATTGACGTTAGTTCGCTATTTTGTTTGAGGGTTTCGCTAACGGCCACGCCACCTTTCACAGGACCACAGATGGACGAATGTACGGATGTAACTTCAGCTAATCAGCTAATATAGCTACCAGCTCAGAAGTGACCTGTCGCACTGTTCGGAACCATGGCGTCCTCCAGGTAACTTTTCTTAAAAGTGTAACTTAATTCAAACTACTGTAATGGCGGAAAAAAAAGAATATTCCCAGTAAATCCATGATTCCCATTTGCTAACGTGGAAAAGCAAGGCTTGGAGCCATAAAGCGACCCTATGAATGCAAATGAGATCATTTAGATACAGTAACGAGTGATTAGCGAACTTTATCAGGACAACCCACAGCTGATAGATTGCTTGCTTACGTACACTCACCGGCCATTTTATTAGGTAACGCTACACATATACATATAGTACCGGATAGGACCATTTTTATTCCCAGAAGTGTCTGCATTATTCGTGGCATTTATTTAACAAAGTGCCGGAAATATTCCTTGGGGATTTTGGTCCAAGCTGATTCGATAGCATCACACCGTTCCTGCACATTTTTCTGCCACACGTTCATGCTCTTGTCTGCTGAAAGATCTAACCCAGAAGGGCTAAAAAAGAAGGGCTCAAGCTAGGTTTTGAAACAGCTGGTAGCTAGTTGACCAGCTACCAGCTCAGAAAAGCGACCAGCTCATACCCAGCTAGCCCAGCTTGGCCATGCTGGTTCACCAACTCATACCCAGCTAGACCAGGGTATGACCAGCTTGGCATAGCTGGTTGACCAACTCATACCCAGCTAGACCAGGGTATGACCAGCTTGGCATAGCTGGATTTTCCAGCAGGGTGAACCTCCTGTTCCACCTCATCCCAAAGGTGCTCTATTGGGTTGAGATCTGGGGACAAAACAAGGAAACCTCTTCACCATGTCTGCATGCTTTATATGCTCAGCTGCTCAGGAGGTGTACCTAATAATATGGATGTTGACCTGCACCACAACTTTAGATTAGCAATGTTTTTGAAAGAAAGCTTATGTGTGGCTGTGCATTACTTCCTGTAATGAGTTAGCATTTGGGGGCAGCCTGTAGCCGAGAGGCTAAGGTACATGACTGGGGCAGCCTGTAGCCTAGTGGCTAAGGTACATGACTGGGGCAGCCTGTAGCCTAGTGGCTAAGGTACATGACTGGGACAGCCTGTAGCCTAGTGGCTAAGGTACATGACTGGGACAGCCTGTAGCCTAGTGGCTAAGGTACATGACTGGGGCAGCCTGTAGCCTAGTGGCTAAGGTACATGACTGGGACCTGTAGCCTAGTGGCTAAGGTACATGACTGGGACAGCCTGTAGCCTAGTGGCTAAGGTACATGACTGGGACAGCCTGTAGCCTAGTGGCTAAGCTACATGACTGGGACCTGGACGGTTGGTGGTTTAAGCCCCGGTGTAGACGCAGTAAGACCCACCCAGCTGTTGGGCCTGTGAGCAATGCCCTTAACCCCGGATTGCACCCGGGGGGGGGATTGTTCTCCATTTAGTCTAGTCAACTGTAAGTTGCTTTGGATAAAAGCTTCAGCTAAACAAGGCATTATTATATCTACGCACCCGGTGTCTTTCAGCAGCGATCTTCGGGAGAAAATTCGGCAGAAGCGTCGGGCCCTGAGAGAGTCCCTGGCGAAGGACAAGCGCGGCACGGACACACAGGTACCCGCGAGACCCACCCCCCTGAATAATAATAATAACAATAACAATAATACTAATAATTCCTTGCATTTATATAGCACTTTTCTCACCAGCCAGTGACTCAAAGCGCATTACAGTGATGAGGGGGGAAATTTACCTCAACTGCCACCACCGACGGCAGCCATTTTGTGCCAGAATGCTCACTGCACAGGGATGAGTTCGCAGCCTGGCCCTTCTGGGCCTGGCTCTGGTGAAGCAGATTAATGGCATTAACGGCACACACTGCCACGGGATTAAGGCAGATTAACACCAGGGTTCTTAGGGAGGGGTTCACATAAAAGCGCTTTGAGGGCACTGCAGGATTGAAAGTGTAATTCTTGTGCATTTCCATCCACTTCCCTGAAAAACGATTTAAATTTTTTGTTCTACGACATCGTGCACCAGGGTATGTCGATGAGATGTCTGTCAGTTTTCCGTTCCCCTCCAATCAGCACATTCCTGCCCGTCCTCATTTGACTCCTCCCCCCTGCCGCTGGGGGAGTAGGGGGTAGGAGGGGTGTGGTCTGTGGGACAGGCTGAAAGGTGATTGGTTAATGCTGGAAGCACAGAAGGAGGAAAGGCTCTGTTTCAGACAAGACCCAGCATGCACTGAGGGATGCGCTGTACTGCCAGATACGTGCAAACACGCACACACTAACACACGACAGACTCTCTCACACACATGCACACTAACACTAACACACACACGCACACACACACTGCCTTAGAGCAACGCTACACTCACACTCTCACACACACACACTCTCACACACACACACTCACACACACACACACACTCACACACACACACACTCACACTCACACACACTCTCACACACACACACTCACACACACACGCACACTCACACACTCACACACTCTCACACACACACACACTCTCACACACACACACTCACACACACACACACACTCACACACTCACACACTCTCACACACACACACACTCTCACACACACACACTCTCACACACACACACACACACACACACTCTCACACACACACACTCTCACACACACACACTCTCACACACACACACACACACACACACACACACTCACACACACTCACACACACGCACACTCACACACACTCACACACACACTCACACACACTCACACACACTCACACACACTCACACACACTCACACACACACACACGCACACTCACACACACTCACACGCACACTCACACACACTCACACACACACTCACACACACTCACACACACTCACACACACACACACACACACTCACACACACTCACACACACTCACACACACACACACACACACTCACACACACTCACACACACACACACACACAGGAAGTGGGCGTGGTCTCCGGTCTCACCGCTGCGTCCCTCCAGGCTCTGGTTGCCATGGAGATGGAGATGAGAAAGGAGAAGGCTCGGCAGCAGGGCGGGGTCGGCGTGTGCTGTGTGTTCTGGAACATTCTGAGCTCCTCCACACCTGCATGCTGTTCATCCCTCCTCACCTGCATGCTGTTCATCCCTCCTCACCTGCATGCTGTTCATTCCTCCTCACCTGCATGCTGTTCATCCCTCCTCACCTGCATGCTGTTCATCCCTCCTCACCTGCATGCTGTTCATTCCTCCTCACCTGCATGCTGTTCATTCCTCCACACCTGCATGCTGTTCATCCCTCCTCACCTGCATGCTGTTCATTCCTCCTCACCTGCATGCTGTTCATCCCTCCTCACCTGCATGCTGTTCATTCCTCCACACCTGCATGCTGTTCATTCCTCCTCACCTGCATGCTGTTCATCCCTCCTCACCTGCATGCTGTTCATCCCTCCTCACCTGCATGCTGTTCATCCCTCCTCACCTGCATGCTGTTCATTGGAAGCAATGGAGTTCTAGAACACTGTCTTAGAATTTTTAATTAAAAAAAAAAAGCAGTGCTGGGGCTGTGTGTTACTGTACAGAGCATCCGTTACGCAGTGCTGGGGCTGTGTGTTACTGTACAGAGCATCCGTTACGCAGTGCTGGGGCTGTGTGTTACTGTACAGAGCATCCGTTACGCAGTGCTGGGGCTGTGTGTTACTGTACAGAGCATCCGTTACGCAGTGCTGGGGCTGTGTGTTACTGTACAGAGCATCCGTTACGCTGTGCTGGGGCTGTGTGTTACTGTACAGAGCATCCGTTACGCAGTGCTGGGGCTGTGTGTTACTGTACAGAGCATCCGTTACGCTGTGCTGGGGCTGTGTGTTACTGTACAGAGCATCCGTTACGCAGTGCTGGGGCTGTGTGTTACTCTACAGAGCATCCGTTACGCAGTGCTGGGGCTGTGTGTTACTGTACAGAGCATCCGTTACGCTGTGCTGGGGCTGTGTGTTACTGTACAGAGCATCCGTTACGCAGTGCTGGGGCTGTGTGTTACTGTACAGAGCATCCGTTACGCTGTGCTGGGGCTGTGTGTTACTGTACAGAGCATCCGTTACGCAGTGCTGGGGCTGTGTGTTACTGTACAGAGCATCCGTTACGCTGTGCTGGGGCTGTGTGTTACTGTACAGAGCATCCGTTACGCAGTGCTGGGGCTGTGTGTTACTGTACAGAGCATCCGTTACGCTGTGCTGGGGCTGTGTGTTACTGTATGTCTGGTGAAGCGGAGCAGTCTGATGATGCGTGTGTGATCCGTGTGCGATGCGTGTGTGATCCGTGTGTTATGTGTGTTCTACCTCTGCAGGAGCTGACGGCCACAGAGGAGGATCAGGTGGAGAGTCTGAAGAGGAGCCTGAAGGACCAGCGGCAGCGGAGGAAGAAGAAGGTGAAGCTTCCTGCTCTTCCTCACGCGCACACATTGCACGGTCTGGGAGTGTGTCTGTGAGCCAGTCCTGGGTTAGACCTGGGTTACAGCTGAGCCAGTCCTGGGTTAGACCTGGGTTACAGCTGAGCCAGTCCTGGGTTAAATCTGGGTCCCACCTGGGACAGATCTGGGTCTGACCTGGGTTAGATCTGGGACAGACCTGTTTCTTAACCATGCATTGTGTTCCTTGCAGCTGCTGAAAGATGTGTCCTCAGAAGATTTGGTGGAGGAGTTGGCGGGGGCGGGGGCGGGGGCGGGGCCTGTCCGACAGGGCGGGGCTTCACTGGAACCTGTGGCCTCCACCAGTGGCGTCGGACGCAGCTCCAGAGGTCAGAGGTCACCCAGAGAACAGAAACCCTACTGCCTGTGTCCACTACTGCAGGAAACAAATAAACAAATATCTAAGACCGAATTTACATTAAAAATGTACGGTGCCTAAGACCTTTACACAGTAAAGTACTGTACATGCAAAGACTAAGTACACAAATACAGTTCATTCATAAAAAAGTATTTTGTATTATATACTTAGATTCAATTTACTTCAACCAGACTTATAAACTTATGAAGGATAACACATTTTATTTAAGTGGTATGGTTTATCTTTTAAGAAAATGAACTTGGAGTGTAATAAACAAAGTGAATTTCTGCAGAAATGTAATCCATCACAGCAGCTCATCCCCTGTCCCTCCTCAGACCTGCCCCCCCTGCCTGTGTCTCCCCTGGGCTCCAGCCAATCAGAGGTCTCCATGAGGCAGCGCATGCGGGAGAAGCTGCAGGCGGCTAGGGTAACCACACCCCCTCTCCCGCTAACCACACCCCCTCTCCCACTAACTACACCCCTCTCCCGCTAACCACACCCCCTCTCCCGCTAACCACACCCCCTCTCCCGCTAACCACACCCCCTCTCCCGCTAACCACAACCCCTTCTCCCGCTAACCACACCCCCTTCTCCCGCTAACCACGCCCCCTCTCCCGCTAACCGCACCCCCTCTCCCCGCTAACCGCACCCCCTCTCCCGCTAACCGCACCCCCTCTCCCGCTAACCGCACCCCCTCTCCCGCTAACCGCACCCCCTCTCCCGCTAACCGCACCCCCTCTCCCGCTAACTACACCCCCTCTCCCGCTAACCGCACCCCCTCTCCCGCTAACCACACCCCCTCTCCCGCTAACCGCACCCCCTCTCCCGCTAACCACACCCCCTCTCCCGCTAACCACACCCCCTCTCCCGCTAACCACACCCCCTATCCCTGTGCTGTGTTGTGATTGGCTGCTGTGCGGGTCAGTGCTGTGCCCTGATTGGCTGCTGTGCAGGTCAGTGCTGTGTTGTGATTGGCTGCTGTGCGGGTCAGTGCTGTGTTGTGATTGGCTGCTGTGCGGGTCAGTGCTGTGTTGTGATTGGCTGCTGTGCGGGTCAGTGCTGTGCTCTGATTGGCTGCTGTGCGTTCTCTCCTCAGTCTAAGAGCCTGCAGCAGGAGGCTGTGGAGCCGGGAGGCCTGCTGGCCCTCAGAGACCGAGACGCCCTGACCCGCTTCGACAGAGAGGTGAGCCCCGCCCCGTCCGTCTGAGCCCCGCCCCCTCCCTCTGAGCCCCGCCCCCTCCCTCTGAGCCCCGCCCCCTCCCTCTGACCCGCTTCGACAGAGAGGTGAGCCCCGCCCCGTCCGTCTGAGCCCCGCCCCCTCCCTCTGAGCCCCGCCCCCTCCCTCTGAGCCCCGCCCCCTCCCTCTGAGCCCCGCCCCCTCCCTCTGAGCCCCGCCCCCTCCCTCTGAGCCGCTTCGACAGAGAGGTGAGGGAGATGTCAGGGAGTGTTACCCTCAGGCAATTGAGTAGAATCATCTAGCACCATAGCACTCAAGTGTTTTTCCCTTTATTTTAGCATAAATACCTGCTGGACTGGATATAACGATTAAATGCAATATGCTGACATTATTATTTATTCAAATACTGAAATGGGATGATAGCCCTGTTCAGAAGGATGTGGGACGCGGGCTCGGAGGCCCTGCCTGCAGGAGGGTGATGTGTTCCCTGTCCCTCCCTCTCTCCACCAGGACAGCAGGCCTGGGAGTCTCCACCACGACGACGTGCCCACAGCTGCAAGAGTGAGGTTTCGAGAGGCCGCCGCCAGAGTGAGGCAGAAGCCAGAGGTAGCGTGTGCGTGAGCGTGTGCGAGTGCGTGTGCGTGTGCGTGTGCGTGTGCGTGTGCGTGAGCGTGTGCGTGAGCGTGAGCGTGAGCGTGTGCGTGTGCGTGTGCGTGTGCGTGTGCGCGTGAGCGTGTGCGTGAGCGTGTGCGTGTGCGTGTGAGCGTGTGCGTGTGCGTGTGCGTGTGCGTGTGCGTGTGCGTGTGCGTGTGCGTGTGCGTGTGAGTGTGAGTGTGCGTGTGCGTGAGCGTGAGCGTGTGCGTTTCCTTATCTGTGTGTATGCGTCTTGCCTGACAGCACATCAGTCTTTGAACTGATTTCAGAGAACAGCATTTGTTTCTGATAAAAGTATCTGTTACATGAGCTGAGTCAGAAGTCGTGCATCACCAGCGTTCTGCCCCCTGATTGGCCAGGCGGACGCGGGCCTGCCGACGGCTGAGGAAGCCTACAACTTCTTCACCTTCACCTTTGACCCTGAGCCTCCGGAGGAACCCGCAAAGGGCGGGAGGAAGAGGAGGATGAAGGCCAGAGCGGGGGATGAAGAAGAGGAGGAGGAGGGAGCAGGGGAGGAAGAGGAAGAGGGCGAGGAGATGGGCAGAGAGCAGGAAGAGGAGGGGGAGACGGATGACAGGGTAAAAGCATCTTTTCTCTCCTCAGACATGACAGAGACTACTTTACCCACTGTCCTCGGAGAAAGTGGGAGAATACTCCCCTGTAGTTCGCCTGTAGTACCTGCTGGGTAATGTAGTTCTCTGTTGCCATGAAAGAGGTTGCAGAGGATAGAGGATCCGAATGAGCCGTATTCCGTTTTTAAGTGTGTGGTTTACTCGCGATGAGTCAGATGGGGGGGGAGAATATTGTCCTGTTTGATCTCCCATGTTTGGGGGAACTTCATCTTGAAGTAATTATTTGGTCGTCATGTGAGAGCGTAAATCTGTCAGTGGTGTGTTTCCGAGCTCGCCCTGCCAGGAGCCTGGCTGTGTGTGGCTCTGGGGGTGCGGGGGTGTTGTGCGGTTTCTTCAACATGAAGACCAGGACCGGGAAAGCGTGAGAACGTGACCTCTCTGCAGGACATGCCTGTGATTGTGTGTGTAGGTTTGTGCAGGTTTGTGCAGATGTGTGTAACGCTATAACAGTGTGTAATGGTGTATAATGGTGTATATCAGTGTGTAATGGTATATAATGGTGTATAACAGTGTGTAATGGTGTATAACAGTGTGTAATGGTATATAATGGTGTATAACAGTGTGTAATGGTGTGTAACAGTGTGTAATGGTGTGTAACAGGCCCTGTTGCTGGAGACTCAGACGGTGCAGGACTTCCTGCAGCTGAAGGGGGCGGAGTATCACAGCTACAGCAGCCGCCTGCTGCAGGAGCAAGAGCTGCTGTTCACACCCAGCGTACGACCAGGTAGCCCACACCTCTCTATCTCTCTCTGTCTCTCTCTATCTCTCTCTATCTCTCTCTACCTCTCTCTACCTCTCTCTATCAAGAGCTGCTGTTCACCCCCAGCGTACGACCAGGTAGCCCATACCTCTCTATCTCTATCTCTTTCTGTCTCTATCTCTATCTACCTCTATCTGTCTCTCTCTATCTCTATCTCCCTCTATCTGTCTGTCTCTCTCTCTCTCTATCTACCTTTATCTGTCTGTCTCTCTCTATCTCTCTGTCTCTCTCTATCTCTCTATCTCTATCTACCTCTGCCTCTGTCGATCTCTATCTGTCTTCATCTACATCTGTCATATATAACTCTACCTTTCTCTCACTTTCTCGCTCTCACGTGTGTGTGTGTGTGTGTGCGTGTGTGTGCGTGTGTGCGTGTGTGCGTGCGTGCGTGTGTGCGTTCCTAGCTCCAGCGTCCAGTAGGGTAGGGGACAACATGCAGCCTCGGTACCTGGAGGAGGAGGGGCTCTACGTGGGGGAGAGGCCTGCGGTTCCCCGGTCCAACCAGAACATTCTGGAGAACCGTATCCTTCAGCAGGAGACGGTACGAGCCGGCCCACCTCCTCCGCCACCCACCGCCCATATCCCATACCTTCAGCACCCTCCCACTGCCCTCCACTGGCCAATCAGAGGCCCCTATCCATCTGTTCTCTCACTGCTCTCCACTGGCCAATCAGAGGCCCCTATCCATCTGTTCTCCCACTGCTCTCCACTGGCCAATCAGAGGCCCCTATCCATCTGTTCTCTCACTGCCCTCTACTGGCCAATCAGAGGCCCCTATCCATCTGTTCTCTCACTGCTCTCCACTGGCCAATCAGAGGCCCCTATCCATCTGTTCTCTCACTGCTCTCCACTGGCCAATCAGAGGCCCCTATCCATCTGTTCTCCCACTGCTCTCCACTGGCCAATCAGAGGCCCCTATCCATCTGTTCTCCCACTGCTCTCCACTGGCCAATCAGAGGCCCCTATCCATCTGTTCTCTCACTGCCCTCTACTGGCCAATCAGAGGCCCCTATCCATCTGTTCTCTCACTGCCCTCCACTGGCCAATCAGAAGCCCCTATCCATCTGTTCTCTCACTGCTCTCCACTGGCCAATCAGAAGCCCCTATCCATCTGTTCTCTCACTGCCCTCCACTGGCCAATCAGAAGCCCCTAATCATCTGTTCTCTCACTGCCCTCCACTGGCCAATCAGAGGCCCCTAATCATCTCTTTCACAGTCACTCATGCCTCCTCTCATGGCTCCCTGAGCATAATTATAACCAGCACGACCAAACCTGTCCAGTATTTACACACAAACCAGCCGAGGTCGATTAAGGGCTAATTAGTTGGTGATTATCTTACCCTTGTGCCCTCATTAGTCCTGTGTTTCTTTCATTTATTCTTATCAAATCTTATCTGAAGCTTTGTTTCTGAAACAGCTGGTTTTGCTAATCTGTTGTGAATAGTTCTCTAGTCCTGAAAGCAGCTGCCTTCCAGGCTTCACCGAGGGAAGGAAATGATTTCAGGATGTTTCCAGTTTTTGTGAACCGCCTGTGTGCGTGTGCTGGCACTGCTCTGGAGAGCAGGCTGCTGAGAATCGATTATTCATGCCTGCTCAGGCAGTGACGGCTCTGGAGAGCAGGTTATCAAAGTTTGATTATTCATGCCTGCTCAGGGGAAGAAGTGGTTTGGGGATGACGGACAGGTGTTGGCGCTGCCCGACCCCATTAAAGAGTCTTCCACCCGTCCCCCACTCCACAACCTGGAGCCAAACCTGGACCCCGCCCTCCAGCACGTCTACAGGAAGGTAAGCGTGGCAACTGTCTAGGTCTAGTTCAGCACTAGGTCTAGTTCAGCACTAGGTCTAGATCAGTGCTGGGTCTAGTTCAGCACTAGGCTTAGATCAGTGCTGGGTCTAGTTCAGCACTAGGTCTAGATCAGTGCTGGGTCTAGTTCAGCACTAGGCTTAGATCAGTGCTGGGTCTAGTTCAGCACTAGGTCTAGATCAGTGCTGGGTCTAGTTCAGCACTAGGCTTAGATCAGTGCTGGGTCTAGTTCAGCACTAGGCTTAGATCAGTGCTGGGTCTAGTTCAGCACTGGGCTTAGATCAGTGCTGGGTCTAGTTCAGCACTAGGCTTAGATCAGTGCTGGGTCTAGTTCAGCACTAGGCTTAGATCAGTGCTGGGTCTAGTTCAGCACTAGGCTTAGATCAGTGCTGGGTCTAGTTCAGCACTAGGCTTAGATCAGTGCTGGGTCTAGTTCAGCACTAGGCTTAGATCAGTGCTGGGTCTAGTTCAGCACTAGGCTTAGATCAGTGCTGGGTCTAGTTCAGCACTAGGTCTAGATCAGTGCTGGGTCTAGTTCAGCACTAGGTCTAGATCAGTGCTGGGTCTAGTTCAGCACTAGGCTTAGATCAGTGCTGGGTCTAGTTGAGCACTAGGCTTAGATCAGCGCTAGGTCTAGTTCAGCACTAGGCTTAGATCAGCGCTAGGTCTAGTTCAGCACTAGGCTTAGATCAGCGCTAGGTCTAGTTCAGCACTAGGCTTAGATCAGCGCTAGGTCTAGTTCAGCACTAGGTCTAGTTCAGCGCTAGGCCTAGATCGGTGCTGGGTCTAGATCAGCACTAGGTCTAGATCGGTGCTGGGTCTAGATCAGCACTAGGTCTAGATCGGTGCTGGGTCTAGATCAGCACTAGGTCTAGATCGGTGCTGGGTCTAGATCAGCACTAGGTCTAGATCAGCACTAGGTCTAGTTCAGCACTAGGTCTAGTTCAGCACTAGGTCTAGATCAGCACTAGGTCTAGATCAGCACTAGGTCTAGTTCAGCGCTAGGTCTAGTTCAGCGCTAGGTCGAGATCAGCACTAGGTCTAGATCAGCACTAGGTCTAGTTCAGCACTAGGTCTAGTTCAGCACTAGGTCTAGTTCAGCACTAGGCTTAGATCAGCGCTAGGTCTAGTTCAGCACTAGGCTTAGATCAGCGCTAGGTCTAGTTCAGCACTAGGTCTAGTTCAGCGCTAGGCCTAGATCGGTGCTGGGTCTAGATCGGTGCTGGGTCTAGATCAGCACTAGGTCTAGATCGGTGCTGGGTCTAGATCAGCACTAGGTCTAGATCGGTGCTGGGTCTAGATCAGCACTAGGTCTAGATCGGTGCTGGGTCTAGATCAGCACTAGGTCTAGATCAGCACTAGGTCTAGATCAGCACT
>NC_083763.1:78455696-78478196 GCF_963514075.1 Conger conger | reverse complement strand
GGCAGGGGAAATCAGGAGGGATGGGGTTTGAGTCTGCGTCGAAATAGGGGGAGGGATTCTGCTGTTCTGACAGTGGTAGGCAAGTCATTCCACCACTGAGGAACCAGAACGGAAAACAGGCGTGAACGTGCAGCTCGACCGCCAGGTGCACGTAGAGAGGGAACCGTAAGGCGACCAGAGCTGGCAGACCGGAGTGGTCTAGCTGGGGAGTAGGGAGTGATCAGGGATTGTATGTAAGGTGGGGCAGTCCCCTTAGCAGCCTGAAATGCCAACACTAGGGCCTTGAAACGGATGCGTGCGGCAATGGGAAGCCAGAGGAGGCCAATGAGAAGCGGGGTGACATGAGCCGACCTGGGCTGACTGGTGATCAGGCGGGCTGCAGCATTCTGGACCAGCTGGAGGGGCTTGATGGCGCACGCTGGGAGACCGGCTAGGAGGGAGTTGCAGTAATCCAGGCGGGAAATGACGAGCGCCTGGACTAGGAGCTGGGTGGCTTTCTCAGTCAGGAGATGACGGATACGGCGTATATTATACAGAAAGAACCTGCAGGTTCTGGCAGTGGAGGATACTTGCGGAGCCAGGGAGAGGCAGTTATCAAGAGTCACCCCAAGATTCTTTTACGGGAGGAGGAAACTACAAAGTCCTCAACAGTCAATGAGAGGTCGATTGACGGAGAGGACTTAGCAGGGGTGTAGAGAAGCTCAGTTTTGGCAAGGTTGAGCTTTAGGTGATGGGAAGTCATCCCCGCAGAGATATCAGCCAAGCAGGCAGAGATCCGTGTGGTGATTTGGGTGTCGGGGGGGAAGGAAATGAAGAGTTGGGTGTCATCAGCGTAGGAATGATAAGAAAAGCCGTGGGAAGAGATAACAGAACCAAGAGACATGGTGTATAGCGAGAAGAGGAGAGGCCCAAGAACCGAGCCCTGCGGGACTCCAGTTCGTAGGGGGTGAGGGTCGGAGACTGAGCCCCTCCAAGTCACCTGGTAGGAGCGACCAGAGAGGTAGGAGGAAAACCAAGCGAGTGCAGAACCTGTGACACCCATCCCAGACAGCGATGAGAGCAGAATCTCATGGTTGACTGTATCGAAGACAGCTGACAGGTCGAGGAAGATGAGGACAGAGGAGAGGGATTTTGCTTTAGTAGAGTGGAGTGCCTCAGTGACCGCGAGCAGGGCGGTTTCAGTGGAGTGGCCACTCTTGAAGCCAGACTGGTTGGGGTCATGGAGATTGTTCTGGAGAAGATAAGTGGACAGTTGGGAGCAGACCGCCCGTTCCAGAGTTTTAGCGAGAAAGGGAAGAAGAGAGACAGGCCGGTAGTTGTTCAGGGCAGAGGGGTTTTTTGAGCAGGGAAGTGACTCTGGCCCTCTTCAGGGAAGAGGGCATGGTGCCGGAAGAGAGGGAGGTGTTGATTAGAGAGGAGAGAAAAGGGAGAATGTCATCAGATATAGATTGTAGGAGGGGAGAGGGGATGGGGTCAAGAGGACAGGTGGTTGGGCTGTGGGAAGTAAGGAGTTTCAGTGTGTCGGCGTCAGAGAGGGGAGAAAAGAAGGTTAGGGAGTTGGGGAGGGTAGGAGGGTCAGCAGGGGTGGAGGGTTGGGAGAAGGAATTGCGAATAGCATCGACCTTCTTTTCAAAGAAGGAGACAAAGTCATCAGGTGTGAGTGATGAGGGGGGTGGGGGGGAGGGGGGTTTGAACCACCAACCTTCCAGGTCCCAGTCATGCACCTTAGCCACTAGGCCACATTTTGTTGTTACATTCAGTTTGAAGTTAAGTTACTGGTTGGTTCTAAAATGTACCTTTCATTCTCCTTTATGGTGTTTGTGACTTAAACTGCAAATGAGCTTCTGGTGTCTGGTGTCTGGTGAGCATATAGGTGAGAAAAGGTGTGCAAGATGCTTAATCTTGTCTGAGGACTGGTGAGACAGGTGTGTGTACAAGTGAGGAAACATTTTGTAAAGTCCTGAATCTCTTTAAGCTTAGTAAGAGATTTGTGCTGTGTGAGTGACAGCTCTGTGACTCCTCCCCCAGGTGTGTGAGTGACAGCTCTGTGGCTCCTCCCCCAGGTGCTTGAGGTGACAGTTCTGTGGCTCCTCCCCCAGGTGTGTGAGTGACAGCTCTGTGGCTCCTCCCCCAGGTGTTTGAGGTGACAGGCTCCTCCCCCTCCCTGCTGGCGGAGGTGTTTGTGCCCCTCCCTGAGCCTGCAGTTCTGACTGGCAGCGCCGCCACAGAGGAGCTCCAGTTCAGCAGCAACCAGCGCTGCTCCTGCAGCCACGAGGGAGTGGGGAGCGGTACGGCCTGCACACTACACTGCACACTACACAGTATACACTGCACACTGCACAGTATACAACCAGCGCTGCTCCTGCAGCCACGAGGGAGTGGGGAGCGGTACGGCCTGCACACTGCACACTACACACACTGCACTGCACACTACACACTGCACACTGCACAGTATACACCACACACTGCACACACTCACCCTGCTGACCCTGCCCCCCCTCTCCTTACCTGTGGCCCAGGTGTGGCGTTCTCCTTCGAGGCGGACGGCAGTAACACGCTCACCCTGCTGACCTCGGGGAAACTGGCCTGCTGTGTGTCCTGGGCTGTGGGGGAGGACCACGCCCCCCTGGCCCCGCCCATCGCCCAGCCAGCTGCTGGAGTGCACAGGTAACACATCCCCTCAAAACACACACTATACATTACACACACACTATACATTATACACACATTATACACACACTATACATAACACACACACTATACACACACTATACATTATACACACACACACTATACATAACACACACACTATACACACACTATACATTACACACACACTACACACACTATACATTACACACACATTATACACACACTATACATTACACACACATTATACACACACTATACATTACACACACACTATACACACACTACATTATACATTATACACACACTACATTATGCACACACACACATTATACACACACTCGCACACACACACACACACTACATTATACACACACACACACATTATACACATACTATACATTATACACACACACACACATTATACACACACATTCTACACACACTATACATTATACACACACACACACACACTATACATTACACACACGCACATTATACACGCACACACATTATACACGCACACACATACACACACTCACACACAGTTTGGGGTTTGGGGCGCTGATAGTTTGGGGTTTTGGGGTGCTGATAGTTTGGGGTTTGGGGCGCTGTGAGTTTGGGTTTTGGGGCGCTGTGAGTTTGGGGTTTGGGGTGCTGATAGTTTGGGGTTTGGGGCGCTGTGAGGTTTGGGGCGCTGATAGTTTGGGTTTTGGGGTGCTGTGAGTTTGGGGTTTGGGGCGCTGTGAGTTTGGGGTTTGGGGAGCTGATAGTTTGGGTTTTGGGGTGCTGTGAGTTTGGGTTTTGGGGCGCTGTGAGTTTGGGGTTTGGGGCACTGTGAGTTTGGGGTTTGGGGCGCTGATAGTTTGGGGTTTTGGGGCGCTGTGAGGTTTGGGGCGCTGATAGTTTGGGTTTTGGGGTGCTGATAGTTTGGGTTTTGGGACGCTGTGAGGTTTGGGGCGCTGTGAGTTTGGGGCGCTGATAGTTTGGGGTTTTGGGGCGCTGTGAGGTTTGGGGCGCTGATAGTTTGGGTTTTGGGGTGCTGATGGTTTGGGTTTTGGGACGCTGTGAGGTTTGGGGCGCTGTGAGTTTGGGGCGCTGATAGTTTGGGGTTTTGGGGCGCTGTGAGGTTTGGGGCGCTGATAGTTTGGGTTTTGGGGTGCTGATAGTTTGGGTTTTGGGACGCTGTGAGGTTTGGGGCGCTGTGAGTTTGGGGCGCTGATAGTTTGGGGTTTTGGGGCGCTGTGAGGTTTGGGGCGCTGATAGTTTGGGTTTTGGGGTGCTGATAGTTTGGGGTTTTGGGGCGCTGTGAGGTTTGGGGCGCTGATAGTTTGGGGTTTTGGGGTGCTGATAGTTTGGGGTTTGGGCGCTGATAGTTTGGGGTTTTGGGGTGCTGATAGTTTGGGGTTTTGGGGCGCTGATAGTTTGGGGTTTTGGGGTGCTGATAGTTTGGGGTTTTGGGGTGCTGATAGTTTGGGGTTTGGGGCGCTGATAGTTTGGGGTTTTGGGGTGCTGATAGTTTGGGGTTTTGGGGTGCTGATAGTTTGGGGTTTGGGGCGCTGATAGTTTGGGGTTTTGGGGTGCTGATAGTTTGGGGTTTTGGGGCGCTGATAGTTTGGGGTTTTGGGGTGCTGATAGTTTGGGGTTTTGGGGCGCTGATAGTTTGGGGTTTTGGGGCGCTGATAGTTTGGGTTTTGGGGTGCTGATAGTTTGGGTTTTGGGGCGCTGATAGTTTGGGGTTTTGGGGCGCTGTGAGGTTTGGGTTTTGGGGCGCTGATAGGTTTGGGTTTTGGGGCGCTGATAGTTTGGGGTTTTGGGGCGCTGTGAGGTTTGGGTTTTGGGGCGCTGTAAGGTTTGGGTTTTGGGGTGCTGATGGTTTGGGGTGCTGATAGGTTTGGGTTTTGGGGTGCTGATAGTTTGGGGTTTTGGGGTGCTGATAGTTTGGGGTGCTGATAGGTTTGGGTTTTGGGGCGCTGATAGTTTGGGGATTTGGGGTGCTGATGGTTTGGGGTGCTGATAGGTTTGGGTTTTGGGGCGCTGATAGTTTGGGGTTTTGGGACGCTGTGAGGTTTGGGGCGCTGATAGTTTGGGTTTTGGGGTGCTGATAGTTTGGGTTTTGGGGTGCTGATAGTTTGGGGTTTTGGGGTGCTGATAGTTTGGGGTTTTGGGGTGCTGATAGTTTGGGGTTTGGGGCGCGGATAGTTTGGGGTTTTGGGGTGCTGATAGTTTGGGGTTTTGGGGCGCTGATAGTTTGGGGTTTTGGGGTGCTGATAGTTTGGGGTTTTGGGGTGCTGATAGTTTGGGGTTTGGGGTGCTGATAGTTTGGGTTTTGAGGTGCTGATAGTTTGGGGTTTTGGGGTGCTGATAGTTTGGGGTGCTGATAGTTTGGGGTTTGGGCGCTGATAGTTTGGGGTTTTGGGGTGCTGATAGTTTGGGGTTTTGGGGCGCTGATAGTTTGGGGTTTTGGGGTGCTGATAGTTTGGGGTGCTGATAGTTTGGGGTTTGGGCGCTGATAGTTTGGGGTTTTGGGGTGCTGATAGTTTGGGGTTTTGGGGCGCTGATAGTTTGGGTTTTGGGGTGCTGATAGTTTGGGTTTTGGGGTGCTGATAGTTTGGGTTTTGGGGTGCTGATAGTTTGGGGTTTTGGGGTGCTGATAGTTTGGGGTTTGGGCGCTGATAGTTTGGGGTTTTGGGGCGCTGATAGTTTGGGGTTTTGGGGCGCTGATAGTTTGGGGTTTTGGGGCGCTGATAGTTTGGGGTTTTGGGGCGCTGATAGTTTGGGGTTTTGGGGCGCTGATAGTTTGGGGTTTTGGGGCGCTGATAGTTTGGGGTTTTGGGGTGCTGATAGTTTGGGGTTTGGGTCGCTGTGAGGTTTGGGGCGCTGATAGTTTGGGTTTTGGGGTGCTGTGAGTTTGGGGTTTGGGGCGCTGTGAGTTTGGGGTTTGGGGCGCTGTGAGTTTGGGGTTTGGGGAGCTGATAGTTTGGGTTTTGGGGTGCTGTGAGTTTGGGGTTTGGGGCGCTGTGAGTTTGGGGTTTGGGGCGCTGTGAGTTTGGGGTTTGGGGCGCTGATAGTTTGGGGTTTTGGGGCGCTGTGAGGTTTGGGGCGCTGATAGTTTGGGTTTTGGGGTGCTGATAGTTTTGGTTTTGGGACGCTGTGAGGTTTGGGGCGCTGTGAGTTTGGGGCGCTGATAGTTTGGGGTTTTGGGGCGCTGTGAGGTTTGGGGCGCTGATAGTTTGGGTTTTGGGGTGCTGATGGTTTGGGTTTTGGGACGCTGTGAGGTTTGGGGCGCTGTGAGTTTGGGGCGCTGATAGTTTGGGGTTTTGGGGCGCTGTGAGGTTTGGGGCGCTGATAGTTTGGGTTTTGGGGTGCTGATAGTTTGGGTTTTGGGACGCTGTGAGGTTTGGGGCGCTGTGAGTTTGGGGCGCTGATAGTTTGGGGTTTTGGGGCGCTGTGAGGTTTGGGGCGCTGATAGTTTGGGTTTTGGGGTGCTCATAGTTTGGGGTTTTGGGGCGCTGTGAGGTTTGGGGCGCTGATAGTTTGGGGTTTGGGCGCTGATAGTTTGGGGTTTTGGGGTGCTGATAGTTTGGGGTTTTGGGGCGCTGATAGTTTGGGGTTTTGGGGTGCTGATAGTTTGGGGTTTGGGGCGCTGATAGTTTGGGGTTTTGGGGTGCTGATAGTTTGGGGTTTTGGGGTACTGATAGTTTGGGGTTTGGGGCGCTGATAGTTTGGGGTTTTGGGGTGCTGATAGTTTGGGGTTTTGGGGCGCTGATAGTTTGGGGTTTTGGGGCGCTGATAGTTTGGGGTTTTGGGGTGCTGATAGTTTGGGGTTTTGGGGCGCTGATAGTTTGGGGTTTTGGGGCGCTGATAGTTTGGGGTTTTGGGGCGCTGATAGTTTGGGTTTTGGGGTGCTGATAGTTTGGGTTTTGGGGCGCTGATAGGTTTGGGTTTTGGGGCGCTGATAGTTTGGGGTTTTGGGGCGCTGTGAGGTTTGGGTTTTGGGGTGCTCATAGTTTGGGGTGCTGATAGGTTTGGGTTTTGGGGTGCTGATAGTTTGGGGTTTTGGGGTGCTGATAGTTTGGGGTTTTGGGGTGCTGATAGTTTGGGGTGCTGATAGGTTTGGGTTTTGGGGCGCTGATAGTTTGGGGATTTGGGGTGCTGATGGTTTGGGGTGCTGATAGGTTTGGGTTTTGGGGCGCTGATAGTTTGGGGTTTTGGGACGCTGTGAGGTTTGGGGCGCTGATAGTTTGGGTTTTGGGGTGCTGATAGTTTGGGTTTTGGGGTGCTGATAGTTTGGGTTTTGGGGTGCTGATAGTTTGGGGTTTTGGGGCGCTGATAGTTTGGGGTTTTGGGGTGCTGATAGTTTGGGGTTTTGGGGTGCTGATAGTTTGGGGTTTGGGGCGCGGATAGTTTGGGGTTTTGGGGTGCTGATAGTTTGGGGTTTTGGGGTGCTGATAGTTTGGGGTTTTGGGGTGCTGATAGTTTGGGGTTTTGGGGTGCTGATAGTTTGGGGTGCTGATAGTTTGGGGTTTGGGCGCTGATAGTTTGGGGTTTTGGGGTGCTGATAGTTTGGGGTTTTGGGGCGCTGATAGTTTGGGGTTTTGGGGTGCTGATAGTTTGGGGTTTTGGGGTGCTGATAGTTTGGGGTTTTGGGGTGCTGATAGTTTGGGGTTTGGGGCGCTGATAGTTTAGGGTTTTGGGGTGCTGATAGTTTGGGGTTTTGGGGTGCTGATAGTTTGGGGTTTTGGGGTGCTGATAGTTTGGGGTTTTGGGGCGCTGATAGTTTGGGGTTTTGGGGCGCTGATAGTTTGGGGTTTTGGGGCGCTGATAGTTTGGGGTTTTGGGGCGCTGATAGTTTGGGTTTTGGGGCGCTGATAGTTTGGGGTTTTGGGGCGCTGATTGTTTGGGGTTTTGGGGTGCTGATAGTTTGGGGTTTTGGGGCGCTGATAGTTTGGGGTTTTGGGGTGCTGATAGTTTGGGGTTTGGGCGCTGTGAGGTTTTGGGGCGCTGTGAGGTTTGGCGTTGTTTGGCAGCGCTCTGGAGCGGGTGGATGCCATCGCCTGCATCGGGGCGGCCGGCCTGAACGACATGGGGAAGCTGAGGAAGTGGGCGGCTGAGTCTCGACTGGACCCCAACGACCCCAGCAACGCAGCCCTCATGCAGCTCCTCATGGTGAGGAACTACACTACCCACGGTCCTCAGGGGAAGAGAGAGACTACACTACACACTGTCCTGAGAGTTAGAGACTACGTTACCCACGGTCCTCAGAGGAAGAGAGAGACTACACTACACACTGCCCTGAAAGTTAGAGACTACGTTACCCACGGTCCTCAGGGGAAGAGAGAGACTACACTACACACTGTCCTGAGAGTTAGAGACTACGTTACCCACGGTCCTCAGAGGAAGAGAGAGACTACACTACACACTTTCCTGAGAGTTAGAGACTACGTTACCCATGGTCCTCAGAGAAGTTGGCAGACGATTATGTAGATTTAGAGACTACATTACTCACTATCCGTGTGTGCAAGACTCCACTATCCATTCTTTGAGTGTGCAGAAGTGTATGAGAGATTCTCCACTTTGAGATATGCAGTCATTCAGTTGTGGTCTCTCTCCCTCTCTCCCTCTCTCCCCACCCCTCCCTCTCCTCTCCCTCTCCCTCTTCCTCTCTCTCCTCTCCCTCTCCCCTCCCCCTCTCCCTCTCTCTCCTCTCCCTCTCCCTCTCCCCTCCCCCTCTCCCTCTCACTCCCCTCTCTCTCCCCCCCTCTCCCTCTCTCTCCCCTCCCTCTCCCTCTCCCCTCCCCCTCTCCCTCTCTCTCCTCCCCCTCTCCTCTCCCTCTCTCTCCTCCCCCTCTCCTCTCCCTCTCTCTCCCCTCCCTCTCCCTCTCCCCTCCCCCTCTCCCTCTCTCTCCTCCCCCTCTCCCTCTCTCTCCCTCTCCCTCTCCCTCTCTCCTCCCCCTCTCCCTCTCTCTCCCCCTCCCTCTCCCCCTCCCCCCCTCTCCCTCTCTCCTCCCCCTCTCCCTCTCTCTCCCCCTCCCTCTCCCTCTCCCCCCCTCTCCTTCTCTCCTCCCACTCTTCCTCTCCCCTCCCCCTCTCCCTCTCTCTCCTCCCCCTCTCCCTCTCTCTCCCCCTCCCTCCCTCCAGGTGGCGGGCGGTGGGGACCTGCAGGCCCCAGAGCACTTCCGGCTGGAGCAGCTGCAGGAGGAGTTTAACTTCGTCTCCTCTGAGGAGCTGCAGCGCTCCAGGAGGTTCCGCCTGCTCAGCCTGAGGGCCCAGGAGGTGCCCGAGTTCCGCAGCTACAGGGGCGTGCCCGCGGTGGAGAGGGAGGTGTCTGACAAGGTGTTCCAGGTGAGACTGCCCGCGGTGGAGAGGGAGGTGTCCGACAAGGTGTTCCAGGTGAGACTGCCCGCGGGGAGAGGGAGGTGTCCGACCAGGTGTTCCAGGTGAGACTGCCCGCGGTGGAGAGGGAGGTGTCCGACAAGGTGTTCCAGCTGGTCTGTGATCAGTGGAGGGCTGGTCTGTGGTCTGTGTAGAGCTGGTCTGTGGTCTGGGAGAGCTGGTCTGTGGAGAGCTGGTCTGTGGTCTGGGAGAGCTGGTCTGTGGTCAGTGGAGGGCTGGTCTGTGGTTTGGGAGGGCTGGTCTGTGGTTTGGGAGGGCTGGTCTGTGGTCAGTGGAGGGCTGGTCTGTGGTTTGGGAGGGCTGGTTTGAGATGCTCTTGTTTGACAGGACTATGAGAAGAGGCTTCGGGACAGAGAGACCGTCCACACGGAGGAGCCCCTGGATGCCCACAGGGCCCTGGTGGCTAAATACCTGCAGAAGGTGAGACCCTGCGGAGACTGTGCTCACGGTTATTTTTAATTTTTACAATTGTGGTTCATCGTTACTCGGGCTGTGTTCGCGAGGATGGCTTTATTGCTGCTGTCTCCGTTGTCTCTCCCTCTCTCAGGTGCGAGAGTCGGTTGTTGACCGTTTTCTCATCTCCAAGCACCACTTCCTGCTTTCCGATCTGGTCCAAGAGGAAGAGGTTCCCAGCATCGGGTAATGCCCTAAAACCACTGAATCCCTTTGAGTTTGGTTTGACGCTTTCGCTACGCTGTCCGCAGACTGTGCTGAACTCTGCCTGCTTCAGACCTGTGCCAAATACAGTCTGACTGAACAGTGATCTCATGTACAGCAGTAACATCTGAAACAAACATCTATGTTCACCAATATTTAGAACAAGATTCTTATTTTCAACAATGCAATTATTTTTTTTTTTGGTCTGTAAAATATGCTGATAAATTATTATTCCCAGGGAGTGTTTTCAAATTGTATTATCATTTAAAGGGTTAAAATATTTCAGATATGTATTGTACCCTGGAGTGACTCACGTCTCATGGAGTCATTATCAGAATGATAATGTCTGAAATGCAGGCAAGATTGTTTTCTTCTGGCTGAAAGGATTGTTATTGTAACACGGTGCCTTACTGAGGTCTGAGACGCACCTGTACCTCAAACGCACACCTGCCACAGGAAACATAGGTGTATTTTAGCTGGATGTTCTTGTGTCAGTTCAATGTGAAATGCACGATTACATTTTTACTTTATTTTTATTGATTTTATTTTTTTACCTTACGCAGTTCACTACTAATGCCATATTATCCATGTCATATGTATTTGAATTTGAAGACTTCAGGTGCAAAAGCCGCTAAACACTATTTCCATGAAAAATGAGATACCGATATCAAGTGAAAGCTCTGTGCCTACTATACGATAATCAAATACTTGTGCTTCAAAAACCGCTAAATCCCACTTCACTTATGATTATCTGCTTATATAAGGACACCTATCATATAATTAAGTGTTTATAGACAAGTTTGCACAGTTTAAAGTGTTTTTAATCATGAAGAAGCGGGTGTGAGCTGGTTTAAGCTGGAGCAGGTGGTTGTAATGTTGTGGTGTATGTCTGCATTGTCAGCACGTCAGGGTAATAACATGTGCTATTCTGCAGCAGAAGATAAGGGTCTTTATTTAAGCCAGAACCTGATACTCTTACTTGTCAGTGTTGTTTATTGGATGGAGCAAAGTAAATTTCCAACATAATCCGAGCACATGAGTGTTAGAGTCACAGATTTGGACACTTTTGGGGGCTAGGGATCATAGACTGTCATCCGTAAAACTTTGGTACATCCATGGATATTTCCTTTTAAATTCTGCTTGCATCGTTTATAATGTTTCCAGTTGTGTCTTCGGTGATTTTGCAATAGTGTCCTATGTCTTGTCCAAACAGGTGGACTTAGAGGTTTCTGCAAAAATAGCACAGATTGACATAGAGGGTTTTGCAGCAAGAGGCAAACACTAATAATAATTGCTCATTTTGTGGACTTTTGCATCTGAAGTCTTCATTTGTTCATGATCACGATAGAGATCCATGCATGCATGTTTACAAATTGCTTCCTTGCGCTTAATTTTTTGTGAAATCCTATTTATGCAATCTTCTGTCTCATGTTCATTTTTCCTTCTTATTTTGCACTTCCTGGTTTTGCTTTGCCTTGTGTGTAGTGGCGCAGGCTCCGGGTAGGTCCCACTTGCTCCGCCTCTGTGTTCCACTTGCTCCGCCTCTGTGTTCCACTTGCTCCGCCTCTGTGTTCCACTTGCTCCGCCTCTTTGTCCTGCGTGTAGCTCATTTATTATGTCCCTTTCGCCTGTGTGTGTGCTCTGTTGGTCTGCGTGTGTGTCTCCCTCTGTTTGCCTGTGTACGGGTGTGTTCTCCACGCCTGTGTCAGTGGTAATGTAGCGTGTGTCAGTGGTAATGTAGCGTGTGTCAGTGGTAATGTAGCGTGTGTCTGTGGTAATGTAGCGTGTGTCAGTGGTAATGTAGCGTGTGTCAGTGGTAATGTAGCGTGTGTCTGTGGTAATGTAGCGTGTGTCAGTGGTAATGTAGCGTGTGTCAGTGGTAATGTAGCGTGTGTCAGTGGTAATGTAGCGTGTGTCTGTGGTAATGTAGCGTGTGTCTGTGGTAATGTAGCGTGTGTCAGTGGTAATGTAGCGTGTCTGTGGTAATGTAGCGTGTGTCTGTGGTAATGTAACGTGTGTCTGTGGTAATGTAGCGTGTGTCAGTGGTAATGTAGCGTGTGTCTGTGGTAATGTAGCGTGTGTCAGTGGTAATGTAGCGTGTGTCAGTGGTAATGTAGCGTGTGTCAGTGGTAATGTAGCGTGTGTCTGTGGTAATGTAGCGTGTGTCTGTGGTAATGTAGCGTGTGTCTGTGGTAATGTAGCGTGTGTCAGTGGTAATGTAGCGTGTGTCTGTGGTAATGTAGCGTGTGTCAGTGGTAATGTAGCGTGTGTCAGTGGTAATGTAGCGTGTGTCAGTGGTAATGTAGCGTGTGTCTGTGGTAATGTAGCCTGTGTCTGTGGTAATGTAGCGTGTGTCAGTGGTAATGTAGCGTGTGTCTGTGGTAATGTAGCGTGTGTCAGTGGTAATGTAGCGTGTGTCTGTGGTAATGTAGCGTGTGTCTGTGGTAATGTAGCGTGTGTCAGTGGTAATGTAGCTTGTGTCAGTGGTAATGTACCGTGTGTCTGTGGTAATGTAGCGTGTGTCTGTGGTAATGTAGCGTGTGTCAGTGGTAATGTAGCGTGTGTCAGTGGTAATGTAGCGTGTGTCTGTGGTAATGTAGCGTGTGTCAGTGGTAATGTAGCGTGTGTCAGTGGTAATGTAGCGTGTGTCAGTGGTAATGTAGCGTGTGTCAGTGGTAATGTAGCGTGTCTGTGGTAATGTAGCGTGTGTCAGTGGTAATGTAGCGTGTGTCTGTGGTAATGTAGCGTGTGTCTGTGGTAATGTAGCGTGTGTCAGTGGTAATGTAGCGTGTGTCAGTGGTAATGTAGCGTGTGTCAGTGGTAATGTAGCCTGTGTCTGTGGTAATGTAGCGTGTGTCAGTGGTAATGTAGCGTGTGTCTGTAGCCGTCTGTGATTAGCGCGTGCAGTTTGTCATCGGAGACGTTTAGCGTCCGTGTTGTGTCGGGTTCACAATACTACAATATTACAGCCTCTACAAGCCTGCATTAACCTGTCACTTCATCTCCTCATCTGAAATCTGTACAGTAAAGGCAGGAGAATTACCTCAACCTCAAATAAAAACTGAAATCTGTACAGTAAAGGCAGGAGAATTACCTCAACCTCAAATTAAAAACATGCTAAATGAATGCTAGAAACAATACTGAACATAGTACAGTCAAATAGAGACTTATGGTGCTCAATTCAGTTTTATTTGTTTAGTGCTTTTTACAGAGACTGTCGCACAGACACTTTACAGAGTAACAGAAGGGCAAACGCCAGGCCTGGACCTGTCAATAACACCAGGCCTGAACCTGCCAATGGCACCAGGCCTGAACCTGCCAATAACACCAGTCCTGAACCTGCCAATAACACCAGTCCTGAACCTGTCAATGGCACAAGCAAGAGGTCAAAAGAGAAATCTCAGGAGGAACCCGGCTATAGAGGGGGAGCCCATTCTCTGGCCGGCGAAAGGTCGGATGGATAAAACAAATGTTGTAAGAAATCTATCACAGCGACTCCGATGGGTTGAACTGGTTAAAGTTAAAGCAGAAAACTAGCTGGCACTAACACAGTGCAAGGGTGGTTTAGGGACCCAACACAGTGTGAGGGTGGTTTAGGGACCTGATGCAGTGTGAGGGTGGTTTAGGGACCTGATGCAGTGTGAGGGTGGTTTAGGGACCTGACACAGTGTGAGGGTGGTTTAGGGACCCAACACAGTGTGAGGGTGGTTTAGGGACCTGATGCAGTGTGAGGGTGGTTTAGGGACCTAACGCAGTGTGAGGGTGGTTTAGGGACCTGACACAGTGTGAGGGTGGTTTAGGGACCTGACACAGTGTGAGGGTGGTTTAGGGACCTAACGCAGTGTGAGGGTGGTTTAGGGACCTGATGCAGTGTGAGGGTGGTTTAGGGACCTGACACAGTGTGAGGGTGGTTTAGGGACCTGACACAGTGTGAGGGTGGTTTAGGGACCTGATGCAGTGTGAGGGTGGTTTAGGGACCTAACGCAGTGTGAGGGTGGTTTGGGGACCTGACGCAGTGTGAGGGTGGTTTAGGGACCTAACACAGTGTGAGGGTGGTTTAGGGACCTGATGCAGTGCGAGGGTGGTTTAGGGACCTGATGCAGTGTGAGGGTGGTTTAGGGACCTGATGCAGTGTGAGGGTGGTTTAGGGACCTGATGCAGTGTGAGGGTGGTTTAGGGGCCTAACACAGTGTGAGGGTGGTTTAGGGGCCTGACGCAGTGCGAGGGTGGTTTAGGGACCTGATGCAGTGCGAGGGTGGTTTAGGGACCTGATGCAGTGTGAGGGTGGTTTAGGGACCTGATGCAGTGTGAGGGTGGTTTAGGGACCTGATGCAGTGTGAGGGTGGTTTAGGGACCTGATGCAGTGTGAGGGTGGTTTAGGGACCTGATGCAGTGTGAGGGTGGTTTAGGGACCTGATGCAGTGTGAGGGTGGTTTAGTGGAGGGACGTTCCCTCACTGTCCCCTGGTTTGACCACTAGGGTTCTGGGGCTGAACCTGTTCAAACTGGCGGAACCCAAGCGGCCTCTAAAACCACAGAGGAAGGAGAGGAAGAAGGTGACGGCTCAGAACCTGACCCACGGAGACATCCGAGTGCTGGTGAACATCATCAGGGCCTACGACATCCCCACACGCAAACCACATGCCAGGTACAACACCCCCACACGCAAACCACATGCCAGGTACAACATCCCCCTCACACACACTATACACTTTCACCTGTATGCACTCACCTGTATGCTCTCACCTGTATGCACTCACCTGTACGCTCTCACCTGTATGCACTCACCTGTTTGAGATCACCTGTATGCACTCACCTGTATGCACTCACCTGTACGCTCTCACCTGTATGCACTCACCTGTACGCTCTCACCTGTTTGAGATCACCTCCTTGTCTATCTGCAGTAAAGCGTCAGTGGCGTCCAGATCAGCCCGGTCCTTTGCAGAGCCGTTTGCTGCTGGACAGATCTCCCAGAGTGCAGTGCAGGGCAGTGACTGGCCCCTCAACCAGGTACAGAATATCTGTCTTACAGGTACTGAACACACCTGTACTTGTCCTAAAGTTACCAAACACACCTTTACCTGTCTTTAAGGTACCAAACACACTTACCTGTCTTTAAGGTACTGAACACACCTTTACCTGTCTTTAAGGTACCAAACACACCTTTACCTGTCTTTAAGGTACCAAACACACTTTTACCTGTCTTTAAGGTACCAAACACACTTACCTGTCTTTAAGGTACCAAACACACTTACCTGTCTTTAAGGTACCAAACACACTTACCTGTCTTTAAGGTACCAAACACACTTGTAGCGAGCTCTAAAGGTTCTGACCGCTCCTGCGCCTGTCTCAGGTGTTGTACTGACCGCTCCTGCGCCTGTCTCAGGTGTTGTACTGACCGCTCCTGCGCCTGTCTCAGGTGTTGTACTGACCGCTCCTGCGCCTGTCTCAGGTGTTGTACTGACCGCTCCTGCGCCTGTCTCAGGTGTTGGTCTGACCGCTCCTGCGCCTGTCTCAGGAGTTGTACTGACCGCTCCTGCGCCTGTCTCAGGTGTTGTACTGACCGCTCCTGCGCCTGTCTCAGGTGTTGTACTGACCGCTCCTGCGCCTGTCTCAGGTGTTGTACTGACCGCTCCTCAGGTGTCTCAGGTGTTGTACTGACCGCTCCTGCGCCTGTCTCAGGTGTTGTACTGACCGCTCCTCAGGTGTCTCAGGTGTTGTACTGACCGCTCCTGCGCCTGTCTCAGGTGTTGTACTGACCGCTCCTGCGCCTGTCTCAGGTGTTGTACTGACCGCTCCTGCGCCTGTCTCAGGTGTTGTACTGACCGCTCCTGCGCCTGTCTCAGGTGTTGGTCTGACCGCTCCTGCGCCTGTCTCAGGTGTTGTACTGACCGCTCCTGCGCCTGTCTCAGGTGTTGTACTGACCGCTCCTGCTCCTGTGCCTGTCTCAGGTGTTGTACTGACCGCTCCTCAGGTGTCTCAGGTGTTGTACTGACCGCTCCTGCGCCTGTCTCAGGTGTTGGTCTGACCGCTCCTCAGGTGTCTCAGGTGTTGTACTGACCGCTCCTGCGCCTGTCTCAGGTGTTGGTCTGACCGCTCCTCAGGTGTCTCAGGTGTTGTACTGACCGCTCCTGCGCCTGTCTCAGGTGTTGGTCTGACCGCTCCTGCGCCTGTCTCAGGTGTTGTACTGACCGCTCCTGCGCCTGTCTCAGGTGTTGGTCTGACCGCTCCTGCGCCTGTCTCAGGTGTTGTACTGACCGCTCCTGTGCCTGTCTCAGGTGTTGTACTGACCGCTCCTGCGCCTGTCTCAGGTGTTGTACTGACCGCTCCTGCGCCTGTCTCAGGTGTTGGTCTGACCGCTCCTGCGCCTGTCTCAGGTGTTGGTCTGACCGCTCCTGCGCCTGTCTCAGGTGTTGGTCTGACCGCTCCTGCGCCTGTCCCAGGTGTTGGTCTGACCGCTCCTCAGGTGTCTCAGGTGTTGTACTGACCGCTCCTGCGCCTGTCCCAGGTGTTGGTCCAGCCCTTTGTGGAGGTGACGTTCCAGCGCTCCGTGAGACGCACCACCGCTGCGGACGGACCCAATCCCTGCTGGAACGAGGAGCTGGACCTGCCCTTCAGGTGTGGGACCCTTCCCCCCAAACACTCATCCCCTTCCCCCCAAACACTCATCCCCTTCCCCCCAAACACTCATCCCCTTCTCCCTCAAACACTCATCCCCTTCTCCCTCAAACACTCATCCCCTTCTCCCTCAAACACTCATCTCATCTCCCCCCTGTTCCAAACACTCATCCCATCTTCCCCCTGTTCCAAACACTCATCCCATCTTCCCCCTGTTCCAAACACTCATCCCATCTTCCCCGTTCCAAACACTCATCCCATCTTCCCCCTGTCCCAAACGCTGACCCTCTGGTTCGAGCAGCAATGTTAAAGAGTGCCTTATGTGTGCCTGTTTTATTGGCTGTGGCTGAGCTCTGACTCCGCCCCCTCAGCGCCCCCAATGGGGATTACAGCACCTCCAGCCTGCAGTCGGTGAGAGACGAGGTCTTCATCAACATCTTCGACCAGGTGCTGCACGACGTGGTGGAGGTGAGTGGCAGGCGCCACACCAAGAACCATAAAAACTCGAGTGCATGGTGTCCACACCACAGCTCTGATGACAACAGTGACCAACGATATTGTTTATGGAAGCGTATCCACGCGGAAATGAAAAAGCTAATCGGCAGTTACATTTCACTTTCATTCCGTCGTTTTTTGCGTGCGTAAAACTAATGTCATAATTCAAATGAAATGGAAACGGTTGTTTTGTTTGTGCAGGATGCGATTGTTGTGTGTGTCTGTGTGCTGGATGAGATTGTTGTGTGTGTGTGTGCAGGATGAGAGGGAGAGGGGGAGTGCAGTTCACACTCGCATTGAGAAGCACTGGCTGGGTTCTGTGAAGATTCCCTTCAGCACAATATACCTGCAGTCTAGGGTAAGCCCCTCACTCACTCACTCACACTCACTCACTCACTCACTCACTCACTCACTCACTCACTCACTCACTCACTCACTCACTCACTCACTCACTCACTCACTCACTCACTCACTCACTCACTCACTCACTCACTCACTCACTCACTCACTCACTCACTCACACACACACACACACACACACACACACACACACACACACACACACACACACACACACTCACTCACTCACTCACTCACTCACTCACTCACTCACTCACTCACTCACTCACTCACTCACTCACTCACTCACTCACTCACACACACACACACACACACACACACACACACACACACACTCTCACTCACTCACTCACTCACTCACTCACTCACTCACTGATCCTGTGATTGGCTGGCGCATTGTGTGCTGATCCTCTGATTGGCTGGCGCATTGTGTGCTGATCCTGTGATTGGCTGGCGCATTGTGTGCTGATCCTGTGATTGGCTGGCGCATTGTGTGCTGATCCTGTGATTGGCTGGCGCACTGTGTGCTGATGCTGTGATTGGCTGCTGCAGATTGACGGGACGTTTAAGGTGCACACACCGCCGGTGCTGCTGGGATACGGTCGGGAGCGCAGCCAGGCCAGCGAGGCGGGGTACGACTCTGCGCTCTCCCTGAACGAGGGGCCCTTCCTCACCCTCTTCATCACCATCCTGCCACAGCTCATTCCCGGGGAGACCGTCCGAGAGAAGGCAAGCGAGACATGAACACATTTTAAAGGTTTCACATCAGCATTGGAAATGTGTGTCTCCTGTCTCAGAGCTGTTCTGTGTAAATGCTATTTGTTCCTCTGTTTCTCCTTCCTTTTCTCTGCTTCCTGTTTCCTACTTCCTGTTTAGATGAAGGAAATTAAGGTAAATGCTTACTCAGTGAGAGGAGGGGCTTGTGGTAGGCAGTGTGTTTACTGTAAACACTAATATGGGCTCTCAGAAAGCAGTGTTTACTGTAAACACTGTATTATGGACTCAAAACGGTATGTTTACTGTAAACACTGTAATATGGGCTCTCAGAAAGCAGTGTGTTTACTGTAAACACTGTAATATGGGCTCAGAAAGCAGTGTATTTACTGTAAACACTAATATGGACTCTCAGAAAGCAGGATGTTTACTGTAAACACTGTAATATGGGCTCTCAGAAAGCAGTGTGTTTACTGTAAACACTAATATGGGCTCTCAGAAAGCAGTATGTTTACTGTAAACACTAATATGGGCTCAGAAAGCAGTGTATTTACTGTAAACACTGTAATATGGGCTCAGAAAGCAGTGTATTTACTGTAAACACTAATATGGACTCTCAGAAAGCAGGATGTTTACTGTAAAAACTGTAATATGGACTCAAAGCGGTATGTTTACTGTAAACACTAATATGGGCTCTCAGAAAGCAGTATGTTTACTGTAAACACTAATATGGGCTCAGAAAGCAGTGTTTACTGTAAACACTGTAATATGGACTCAAAGCGGTATGTTTACTGTAAACACTAATATGGGCTCTCAGAAAGCAGTATGTTTACTGTAAACACTAATATGGGCTCTCAGAAAGCAGGATGTTTACTGTAAACACTAATATGGGCTCAGAAAGCAGTATGTTTACTGTAAACACTGTAATATGGACTCTCAGAAAGTAGGATGTTTACTGTAAACACTAATATGGGCTCTCAGAAAGCAGGATGTTTACTGGAAACACTAATATGGACTCTCAGAAAGCGGTATGTTTACTGTAAACACTGTAATATGGGCCCCCCCCCCCAAATTTGTCTGCTTAATTTAAGGGCTCATTTTCAATGTCGGCACCTGATTGGTTCGATAATATTTTATGCAAATGAGATGGACACACCTACTCCACCCACCGCATGAACACATTAGCAGTGGGCTTTACATACGCAGGTCTGTGACCCCTGACCCCTGCCCTCCGCCCGCAGTTTGACACGCAGGAGGAGGAGAAGCTCCTGGCCATGGCGAGCAGCTTTGAGAAGGACGCTGCCCTGCGTTTCCCCGGCCGGCCCTGCCTCACCACCGTCACCGACCTGAGCGGGAAGAGCGTGTTCATCACCCGCTACGTGCGGCCCCTCAACCCCCCTCAGGAGCTGCTGGACGCCTGTCCCAGCAGCCCCCAGGAGGCCACGGTGCGCCCACACGCGGTCACATGGTCTCTCACTGCGGTCACACGGTCTCTCACTGCGGTCACATGGTCTCTCACTGCGGTCACATGGTCTCTCACTGCGCTCTCACTGCGGTCACACGGTCTCTCACTGCGGTCACATGGTCCCCCACTGCGGTCACACGGTCTCTCACTGCGCTCTCACTGCGCTCTCACTGCGCTCTCACTGCGGTCACATGGTCTCTCACTGCGCTCTCACTGCGGTCTCACTGCGGTCACACGGTCTCTCACTGCGGTCACATGGTCTCCCACTGCGGTCACACGGTCTCTCACTGCGCTCTCACTGCGCTCTCACTGCGGTCACATGGTCTCTCACTGCGCTCACATGGTCTCTCACTGCGCTCTCACTGCGCTCACATGGTCTCTCACTGCAGTCACATGGTCTCCCACTGCGGTCACATGGTATCCCACTGCGGTCACACGGTCTCTCACTGCGCTCTCACTGCGGTCACATGGTCTCTCACTGCGGTCACATGGTCTCTCACTGCGGTCACACATGGTCTCTCACTGCGGTCACATGGTCTCCCACTGCGGTCACACGGTCTCTCACTGCGCTCTCACTGCGGTCACATGGTCTCTCACTGCGGTCACATGGTCTCTCACTGCGGTCACATGGTCTCCCACTGCGGTCACACGGTCTCTCACTGCGCTCTCACTGCGGTCACATGGTCTCTCACTGCAGTCACATGGTCTCCCACTGCGGTCACATGGTCTCTCACTGCGCTCTCACTGCGCTCTCACTGCGGTCACACGGTCTCTCACTGCGGTCACATGGTCTCTCACTGCGGTCACATGGTCTCTCACTGCGGTCTCACTGCGGTCACATGGTCTCTCACTGCACTCTCACTGCGCTCTCACTGCGGTCACATGGTCTCTCACTGCGGTCACACGGTCTCTCACTGCGGTCACATGGTCTCTCACTGTGGTCACACGGTCAAACTGAGGTCACATGGTCTGTGGTCACATGGTGTAACTGTGGTCACACTGCTTTCCTGAGATACAGGCTTGTTTTCTCTTTCAGGAGCTGGTGGCTCACTACGTGTCCCTGATCCCGTCTCTGCCCGACAGCGTGTCCTTCTCTGGGGTCTGTGACCTGTGGAGCACCTGTGATGTAAGGGCCTCGCTCAGGTCAAAGGTCGCACTAACGCTCTTTCACGCACACACACAGGCACACACACACACACACACATTTACGCCCTGCTGTGTGTGTGGGACCTGCAGCAGTTCCTGTCGTTGCTGGCCGGGGATGAAGAGGAGCACGCGGTGTTGCTGTGTAATTACTTCCTGGCCATGGGAAAGAAGGCGTGGCTTATCATCGGCACTGCTATTCCTGAGGTGAGACCAGCATCTCCTAGTTTCTCCAGTGGTCTCAGGCTGGTTTCTCCTGCAGACTCAGGCTGGTTTCTCTTGTAGACTCAGGCTGGTTTCTCCTGCAGACTCAGGCTGGTTTCTCCTGCAGGGCCCCACGGCGTACGTGCTGACCAGTGAGCAGAGCCGCTTTGTGATCTGGAACCCAGCCAGCGGGCAGTACTACGGCCAGTACGACACCTTCTGCCCCCTGCAGAGCGTGGGCTGCCTCGTCAGCGCGGAGAACGTGAGTGCAGTAGGGCCTACACACAGCTACAGTACGCCCCCACAGAGAACATGAGGGCAGCAGGGCCTACACGCAGCTACAGTACGCCCCCACAGAGAACATGAGTGCAGCAGGGTCTACACGCAGCTACAGTACGCCCCCACAGAGAACATGAGGGCAGCAGGGCCTACACGCAGCTACAGTACGCCCCCACAGAGAACATGAGGGCAGCAGGGCCTACACGCAGCTACAGTACGCCCCCACAGAGAACATGAGTGCAGCAGGGTCTACACGCGGCTACAGTACGCCCCCACAGAGAACATGAGGGCAGCAGGGCCTACACGCAGCTACAGTACGCCCCCACAGAGAGCGGCAGCAGGGCCTACACGCAGCTACAGTACGCCCCCACAGAGAACATGAGTGCAGTAGGGCCTACACGCAGCTACAGTACGCCCCCACAGAGAACATGAGTACAGCAGGGCCTACACACAGCTACAGTACGCCTCCACAGAGAACATGAGTGCAGCAGGGTCTACACGTGGCTACAGTACGCCCCCACAGAGAGCGGCAGCAGGGCCTACACGCAGCTACAGTACGCCCCCACAGAGAACATGAGTGCAGCAGGGCCTACACGCAGCTACAGTACGCCCCCACAGAGAACATGAGGGCAGCAGGGCCTACACGCAGCTACAGTACGCCCCCACAGAGAACATGAGTGCAGCAGGGCCTACACACAGCTACAGTACGCCCCCACAGAGAGCGGCAGCAGGGCCTACACACAGCTACAGTACGCCCCCACAGAGAGCGGCAGCAGGGCCTACACGCAGCTACAGTACGCCCCCACAGAGAGCGTGAGGGCAGCAGGGTCTACACGCAGCTACAGTACGCCCCCACAGAGAACATGAGGGCAGCAGGGCCTACACGCAGCTACAGTACGCCCCCACAGAGAACATGAGGGCAGCAGGGCCTACACGCAGCTACAGTACGCCCCCACAGAGAACATGAGGGCAGCAGGGCCTACACGCAGCTACAGTACTCCCCCACAGAGAACATGAGGGCAGCAGGGCCTACACGCAGCTACAGTACTCCCCCACAGAGAACATGAGGGCAGCAGGGCCTACACGTAGCTACAGTACGCCCCCACAGAGAACATGAGGGCAGCAGGGCCTACACATAGCTACAGTACGCCCCCACAGAGAACATGAGGGCAGTAGGGCCTAAACAAGACGTGGGCGGCCTGTAGCATAGTGGTTATGGTAAATGACTGGAACAGGCAAGGTTGGGGGTTCGAATCCCAGTGTAGCCACAGTAAGATCTGCACAGCCGTTGGGCCCTTGAGCAAGGCCCTTAACCCTGCATTGCTCCAGGGGGGGGAATTGTCTCCTGCTTAGTCTAATCAGCTGTATGTCGCATGTGGATAAGAGCGTCTGCCAAATGCCAATAATGTAATGTAATGTAACAAGAGGGATATTTGTTCCACAAACTCGTTTAAATTAGGGATATGAACGGTTGAACGGTTAACCGAAACAGATTTGTAACCGGTTACAAAAAATGTATAA